>NW_007731629.1:115754-142978 GCF_000696425.1 Galeopterus variegatus
TGGTAAATGGGCATCTGGGAGAGCCTCTCAGTCACTCGGGAACAGCCAGGCCTGAACTGGCTCCTGGCTGCTGCCACCACTGCAGTACAGCTGTGTCCAGCACACACAAAAGGTGCTTAACAAATATCTACCGGATGGCAACGGATGAGGATACATTGATGATGGACTGAGAAGCGGAGGGATGAATGGATAGACGGGTAGAATGAATGATTCCTGCTTGGTGGTTTCAAGTGGGACTTCATAATCTCTCATTTTTCAAACTCTTTGGGTAACTCTGGTGATCAGCCAGGGATGGAGTCCTCAGCCCTATCGCCTGGCTCTGTAACTTCTTTGAATTTTAAGACTAGGAAGGAAATCAGAACCTCTCTTCTCACATGAGCTAACATTATCTATCTGAAGAACCGCAGCCCTGTGTACTGAGAGGGGCTTTTCTGGACCCTCCCATTCAGAGATGACAAGCTGACAACTCTCAGATTGAGCTTTGCTAAGCTGGCAACATTCTTTCAAAAATCTGAATTTGTTGCCCACATTTAAAAATCAAATTATTATTTTTTTAAATCTGGATTTCTGAATTTTGGGGGGAATAAAAAGACAAAGAGAGAGAGAAAGAGAGAGAAGTTCTGGTAGAATTGGGTCCTTATTCTTGCAAGGCATTGACATGTGGAACCCAGTAGCCACCGCCCCTTTAGACAGGCACAGCCTCTCCAGTTTGCCACAGTCCCCACCAGCCCTGCTTCCCTCACTTGCTGTGGCTCTTGACCCTGGTAGGCATCTGAGTTGGTGTCCACTGCTTCACAATCCCCCTCCTCACTTTATACATGAGGGAACCAAGACCCAGAGAGAGGAAGTCACTTGGATGGATTCAGGCTGTTGGCCCTGAGCAGGAAATCCGATCCCCCAGTGCCCGGGGGTCCGATACCCATTTCTTTCCCTGCTGCCTGTTCGTTGTCAAAGCAGGTCAAGGAGGCTGAGAGCTAAAACTTGTCTGAGGAAAATGAATTAAGAAGTTGGCTAATTAAAGCATTGTCATCATCATCATCATCATGAATATCACTTTACAAACCTATAGAGCGTGTATTATTTATGAACGAGAAGAACGACCAGCAGCTGGCAAGGATATCAAGGAGAGAAAGCATTTGGGGATTATTTCAGAATGTGTGATGACAGGAACCAATAAGCTATCACATTTCCTAAAGTACCACACATGCACTAAATAGACAGACCAAGCAGAAGAAAACGAATTTGATATGTCCTCAAAACAGATAAAAGCACAGCTAAAAATTTACCATGATAGTTGATCCATAACAAAATAGCAAAATAAGTTCAATCAACTCAAAATTGTTCATTTCCTAAAGTACCACACATGCACTAAATAGACAGACCAAGCAGAAGAAAACGAATTTGATATGTCCTCAAAACAGATAAAAGTACAACTAAAAGTTTACCATGATAGTTGATCCATAACAAAATAGCAAAATAAGTTCAATCAACTCAAAATTGTTGGATCCAAAGGAGACAGGTGAGTTTGGCCATTTTCAAGTCATAGGCAATCCCCAAACTTTATTTTAGGCCAGAAACTTTCCACACTTGTGTAACTGCACAATCCTGTCCTTGGTCTGAGTTGCAGCCCACCCCCACACCTCTCTCCCTTTCCTGCTCTTTCCTCCTCCCCAAGCTCCCACCCCATATCAAACTCTTGATCCAGAAGGATCTGGCAAACTCATTAATGTTGACATGGATGTGACTCAAACTAGCAACTGGGATTTTCACTTCCAACAGAAATTAACCTTTAATGGGAGTCAAGACCACATTCCCAGGTATTTTCAAAGTTCATCAAGGCACACAGGAGACCCATACTGGGGGTATGTTTTTCCCCAGGTCCCTGAAATCGCTCCCACCCAACCCACATTGTCTTCTATGATCATAAGTCTCCCAGCAGGAACAACACCAGCCAGGACCTCAGACAAAGCCTGCCCCAGTGTCCTGCCCTGGGGGCCAATGAGCCCTGGACAGAACCTTTAACCTACTTCCTCCTAGTGCCCAGGGATCCAGATTCCAATGGGACAGTCCTCATCCACGTTGTTAAGTTTTCAGAAATGACAACAAACCTTTGACTTGCAGGATGGCTCTTGGTGGGAGTTGGCAGGCCTTATCTCTGTCCACAGCCAAGTCACCTTGTGGTAAGCAAATTAGTGAAATGAGCAGAGGGCTGCCAGCCCACCCAGCTGGCTGGCACTTACCCTTTTCAAAGCATTTCTCCATCACTTCCTCACTTGTTCCTCCCAACAGCACATATGGTAAGAATCATAAGCCCCAGTGTCCAGAGAAGAACACCATTGCCCAGAGAGGTCATGTGACTAACCTTGATCACATAGCCCAGCCGCTGTGAATTCTGGCAGGGAGCCCGGGTCAGCCTTGGGCTCTCTGCCTGGCATTCTGTCTGTTCTGTGGGACAATCCCAAACAAGAGGTACATATACCTGGAAAATTCCAAGCAAGTCAGCAGCCCAAGAATTTGCCCAGCTGGTTCATGAAGGTTAACCCAGCCTGGGACATGGCAAGCATCCACACAAACCTATACATCTCAGAAGTGGACAGTTGACAAGACTAATCCAGGCACGTGCCAGCAAATGGCACTGTCTTGTGCATAATTTTGAATTTCAAGTGGTTATTGCTCTTTGGCCCCATAGAAATCAACATTGTTAATTAGATGAAGTCTAAAGATGATTCAGGACAGCTCAGCTAAAGGCTGAGCTAGCAATATGCACCCAGTCTCTCTCTTCTCTCTTTTTCCATCCAAAGGCTCTTGATGACAGTGTTTTTACCTTGTGAGAGTTTAAGCAAAAAAGCAGAGGGGTATAGAGATAGTGGAACCCAGTACAGGTGAAGAACCTGGGACCTGGCCTTGGAAAGATCTGAATTCTAGCCCTAGGGCTGCCTCAAAACCACCAGTGAAATCTTGGGAAATTCCTTCCTCTCTCTGGGCTTCAGTGTCCCTGACTATGAAATAATAAGGTGGAGTTGATAGCACCTGAATTTCCTTCCAGCTCAGACATTTTGGGGTTCTGAGATCTGATAAGTTGTTGCCCCATAACCCCACACTAGGGCATACCTAGTATACACGGTAACACTCCCTGGATGAGAGAAGAATCACATATTCACCCACTGACCTGCTGTTGCCTTAGGCATGTGCCTTCCCTTCCTGGTACTGTCACCCCCTAACTCCAATACAAACATCACCATGGCAAAAACTTTACCCAAAGACTCCCTGGGATACCCTAAGGGCTTGAGAAAGAAACAAACAGGACGTCTCTAGACTAAGCAAATTCCAGAGTTGAGGAAATTCCCTGGTTAATGCTATTAAAATAAATTCCCTCTATACTCACAGGTCATGAGTTTCCCTGTGAAGAAAGCTTCAGAGATTTACCGTGTCCCTGAAGATCTGTAGGTCAGTCCATGGCTATGTTCAGTGCAGGAAAGAACATAGCAGGGCTAGAAGATGTGCCTCCATTCTCATGGAAGCTACTGCTTGATTAGTGAGAGAAACTGGCCCCCACCCACTTGTAAGTGATGCATTGATCTATAAATACACAGCAGCCACAGCAGTTGAGAACAGTGAGGGGAATGGCATTCTGGATAACTGAACCTTCCGTATAGCTGGGGGTCAGCCCAGCACCGGGTGCGATGTCTGGAGCATGGTGGGCTGCACCTCAGAGGCTGTGATGAGAAGGGCAATGTATGTAGAAGCTCTTTGCAAACTGTAAAGTACTACATGCATGTGGTCATCCTGTTGTTCTCTGGACAGGATTAACACAGAAAGCAATAATTTCCTGATAAATCAAGACCCTTGTCCCAAGCATCAGCCATCAAGTGTTCTTTACCTGTAACTTCAGGAAGACATGCGGCCACTGTCCTGTGTAACAGGAATGCCCTAACCCCAACCGCAGCCATCCCAGAGATTCAGTGGACAGGAGGATTGGGGTGCCATCCAAGGATCTATTCCCCGGATGTCCCTGGGTGCTTCTGATATTTCACAGAGACTGTAATTATGATTGTGCATCAAACATTAGCTCTCCCCTTCCCAAGTGAGGGGCAGCATGGGTAACTTTATCTCCCTCCTCTCTGAGTCTATGAAGCCATTACATTTTCTGTCTCATTTTCACCAAGTATCATCTACTTTGCCTTGGCACGGTTTGCTGCTTGCCACGGAGCAACTGTCTAATTGCTGCCCCCGCCCTTGCCCCACCCTCTTTTTTCCTGAGTTCTGGGGCCTCTCCTTGGCTCCGAGGCTTTTGTAAGAGAAAATTAGCCTTCTGCAGATCTCACCAACCTGCCCCAATGCTCTCTGCTTCTGTCTGCTGAGCAACCCCATCTCAGCCTGGACCAGTCTGGTTCAACCGCATCTCCTTGCAGTACCTGGGGGTGGGGGTTGGGGGCTGTTTATTTGCTTGATTGATTTTTTTTCTGGAAGGCTTTGATACAAAGAGTACACATGACTGAATGCCTGAGAGACCCAGAAGAAAGAACTGATTGACATTTGTAGGGGTTATTGAGCAGGCTTCTTGGAGAAGGGAGGATCAGAATAGGGTATCTGCAGGCATTGCTGGAGTGGTGAGCCTGACAAAGTCGGGCCCCACTTCATCCAGGAAAAATGCAAAAGGATGTGCAGGTGAAGTTGTAAACTCCTCGCTAACTCATGATAACAATAGAAGAAGACTAATGGGTGCAAAACTATGCTCTCTACCCTAAGTGAATCCTTGTGCAGTAAATGCAGATTGAAGCAACACACTGTGGTCCACAAATATGTACAAGTAAATATTAAAATATTTTGAATAAAATTAAAAATTAAAATAAAAAAATAGAAGAGAGTACATTTACAGATCCAAATTTCGTTTCTTTCATAGCTTAGCCATCTTTGTCCTTTTGAGTTTTGCAGAGACACAAACAGCGCAAATGGAATTGAGGCTTGTTAAAGGCAGGGCTGGTCCCTGAGAGCAAAGTAGCAAAGGATTCTGAAACCAGAGCAGGCTTCCTCAGATGCTCCTGCCTGGCCCTGGCTTCTCTGTGGAGCACCTGTTGAGGGCCTGGAACTGTCCCCTCTCACTATCACAGCCTAAATCACTGGTGGCTTCACTGCAACTTTCTCATGGTGGAGCTGGCTTGGGATACCTTGGTCCTGTCAATTAGGTTAGTTACTGGTTCATAGGACATGTGGAAAATGTAGTCTCTTTGGTTTTATATGTATTAGTTCTCGCAGGCTGACGTATCAAAGAACCACAAGTGGGTGCCTTAAGCAACAAAAATTTACTGTCTCAGTTCTGGAGCTGGAAGTCCAAGAACAAGGGATCAGCAGGGTTGGTTCCTTCTGGGGCTCTGGGACAGAATCTGTTCCAGGCCTCTCTCCTAGCTTCTGGCGGTCTGCTGGCAAGCTTTGGTGTTCCTTGACTTGTAGAAGCATCACTGCAATCTCTGCCTTCACCTTTACGTGACCTTCTCCCTATGTATGTGTCTGTGTCCAAATTTCCCCTTTTTATAAGGACACCAGTCATATTGGATTAAGGCCTACCCTACTTCAATATGACCTCATCCCAACTTAGCTAATTATACCTGCAATGATCTTATCTCCAAAGAAGGTCATGTTCTCAGGTACTGAGGGTTAGGACTTCAACATATGAATTTGGCAGTGGGGGGGGGTGGTGACATAATTCAATCCATAACACTATGTAACTTATTTGATTTTCCTTATGAACTTCCACTTGCTGAATAGTGTGTGTGGTGGTAAGGGGGCAGGAAGGTATTA
The DNA here is from genome assembly GCF_000696425.1 of Galeopterus variegatus. NCBI lineage: Eukaryota > Metazoa > Chordata > Mammalia > Dermoptera > Cynocephalidae > Galeopterus > Galeopterus variegatus. Next base: position 121,554 of record NW_007731629.1, read on the forward strand.
GAGAACCCAGTGTGGTGGTTTATTTATCAACTTGAATGGGCCATAGGGTGTCCATATAAAACATTATTCTGGGTGTGTCCATAAGGGTGCTTCTGGATGAGATTAGCATTTGAATTGGTGGACTCAGTAAAGTCAATTACCCTCTCAATATATTGGGTATCATTCAATCCACTGAGGGCCTGAATAGGACAAAAGATGGAGGAAGGAGGAGTTTCCACATTTTTTCCTGCCTCACTGCTTGAGTTGGGAAATATCTTATCTTTTCCTGCCCTTAAACTGGGATTTACATCATCAACTCGCCTGGCTCTCAGGCCTTCAGACTCATACTGAATTATGCCACTGGCTATCCTGGGTCTCCAGCTCACTGATGGCAGATCATGGGACTTCTCAGTCTCCATAATTGTGTGAGGTAATTATTCATGAAATACATATATACAGATGCTCCTCAACTTATGATGGGATTACATTCTGATAAACCCATCATAAAGTTGAAAAATCACAGGTCAAACCATCATAAATCAGGGACCATCTGTATATGTTCCCTATTGGTTCTGTTTCTCTAGAGAACCCTGACTAATTCACCCAGTTTAATAAAGTAATTCAAACAGGTTTTCCAGAGAATATTTACTGAATCAAAATGGAACTGCTTGTGTTAAGAAACTCCTGAAAAATAAAGCCAGAGAAGGCCATGAAGCCAGGAGTTCTCATGCTCAAATGCCTGATAATAAGAATTTTCACAAAGGACTCTGCAAAACACGCACAGAGGCCATTGCAAACTTACTTCTGCGAGGACATCTACTCAGCAATGATTTGTCCAACCTCAGACTTGTGTCACCCTTGTTATTAATCCTTTTAGCCAAGAATAATTATCCCAAAACAATTATATAATCCTCCATCACTTTTCCCTAAAACCCTTTGTCTTCCTTTACCTCCCTTAAGATGCACATAGTTTACTACTGCATGCATAGTCCCATTGCAATGCTGTATTCCCAATTAAACTCATTATTCTTTTTGAGAGCCTCTCTCTGTTTGTTACTGAGGTTAATACCTCTCTAGAAAAAAGAAAATGATCATGTCTCTGGCTTCTCCTCCTCCCCCTTTAAGATGACAGAGAGGTTTATGGGGAAGGAAACAGCTTAAGCTAACTTTTGGCTGAAGGAAGAATCTAATCTTCTGGCATGATGTCCTAAGCTATTCTACCTTCAAGGCCATGTCCCTCCTCTTCCTGGTTGCTTCTTGTCTGCTAGCATTTAGCATAGGTCAACAGCTGGTCAAGCTCAGGACCCATCTCCTAGCTTCTCAGGGGCTATGTTGTCCACCCTAGACAAGTCCTCTCAACTCACTGCCCCTAGAGCTGCGGTCCGGCTGCAACTCGCATTTGGTCCTTCATCTGGGTGGTCTATCTAGTTGCCGAAAGCTTCAGAACCACTTGCCCGCTCCTTCTTCCATATGAACTTGTTTTGCAAAAATAAGCTCTTTCGGGGCTTCTGGTCAAGATGGTGGAATAGATGGTCCCCAATGTCACTCTCTCCCACAAATCAATGAATTTACAATGTTAAAATGTAACAACAGCCAAGCTGGGGCCTCAGGAGCTCAGGTGAAGAGGAGGAGAGACCTGTGGAACTCATGAAGGCAGGAGAAACCACGATGAGAGAAAGAAAAAACTGCTCTGAGCGTTTCAGGCCACTGCTGCTTTAATGTTGGAGCACATGAAGCAGGAGCCAGCAGAAGCCACAGCTGTGCCCCTCAGATGGAGTTACTTGGAGGCAGAAGGGGAGAAGAGGATTTTGGTGGACCCCAGGACAGCAAGACCACTAACAGGGTTCCCATGTACCCTTGCAGGAGTTAAGAGCCAGAACAGCTGAAAAACGGGAGCCATTCAGAGGCCAGTGAGTCATTGCAAGGAACCAGTGCATGGCCCATCTCATGGGAAGTGTTTGGAGCACTGGCAGTGGGGAAGACAGGAACACCAGGAGAACACTGGGACACAGCAAGGACAGCTGATCTGCCCCCCCAATCAGCACAGGGCCACTGAAAGGAGACTGGTCGGGAATGCAGAATTGCATGGGGTGCAGTTTGACGAAAAAGCTCAGGCCCAGATCAGAGATTCTACAGAACACAGATCCACCAGGTCTCTGGAGAGCTGGGAGTACCTATAAGATCAACCATTAAACCCTGAGCTGCACAAAAAGCCTTCCCTAGGGAAACAGCAGCAAAGCAGCAATTTAGCTCAACCACACAGCTCAAGTACTGGTTCCCACAGAAAGATCCACTGTTTTAGAAGCAAGCAAAGGACAAAAACTTAGTTCCAGCCTAGGCATACCACGAATGCCTTGGGGCCCACCAAGGGACATGAGTCATGGAGCCAGGGGAAGGACCTCCACCCACAACCACTCACACCACCAGCACCTCAGGGCCCCACCCAGGAACCTGAGGATTGGAGCTGGGGACCAGACCCCACTCCCACATACAGGCACACCACCAATGCCTAGGGGCCCAGCCAGGGACCTGGGGCTAGCAGCCAGGGACCTGACCCCCCTTCCCACAACCAGGCACGCCATGACAGTGCCTCAGGACCCCACCTGGGGGGCTCAAGGCATGGAGAATGGAACCGGACACCCCTCCCACAACCAGGCACACTGTGCCAGCACCTTGGGGCCTGCCCAGGGACCTGAGGCATGGAGAATGGACCAGGACCCCGCCCCCCACAACCAGGCACACTGTACCAGTGCCTTGGGGCCCATCCAGGGACCTGGGACATGAAGAAGGGGACCGGACCCCCTTCCCACACCTAGGCACCTCGCACCAGGGCCCCAGGGCCCACCCAGGGACCTGGGGTATGGAGCTGGGGACCAGACCCCTCCCACAACCAGGCATCCCATGCTAGTGCCTCCGGCCTGCCCTGGGACCCGGGGCATGGAAAAGAGGACCAGACCCCACTCCCACAACAAGGCACACCGTGCCAGCACCTTGGGGCCAACTCTGGGACCTGAGGCATGGAGAAGGGGATCAGACCTGCCTACCACAACCAGGCACACCATGCCAGCACCTTGGGGCCTGCCCTGGGACCCGAGACATGGAGAATGGGACTGGACCCCCCTCCCACAACCAGGCACACCATGCCAGCACCTTGGGAGCCACTTGGGGACCCAGGGCATGGAACCAGGGATCGAACACTCTCCACAACCACACACACTGCCAGAGAGCAGGCCAAAAAGATCTCCTTCATGCGGGTGGCCCACCACAGCCACCACAATTACCATGGCTGCCATGAAGGTGGCTAGATGCCACAACCACCACGCAGATGGTCTGTCAGCCGCTGGAGTAAGTTGACACAGGTAGAGTCACCAGCAGAGAGAAAGAAAGGAGGAGGATGTCTGTCTCCACAGAGCCCATTTCATACTGACAGAAGAGACATCTGCTCTGTGATAGTATTGGAGGACTGGATCACGCCTCTCAGCATTGGACAGATCATTTGGGCAGCAAATCAACAGAGTAACCATTATTCTTTCAGAGGAAGAGAAGAAATCTAGGGTGATTAGAGGGGGGAAAGGGGGAGGAAAAGGGGAATGGGGAGAGATTGGACAAGGGGCATAAAGAATAATTATGATTTGTAACAATATATATGCTAGTAATACTGATTTGATCAACATATCTCAATGAGGAACCCCCAAAATATGTATAATCAATTTTGATTCAATAAAAAGTTTTTTAAAAATCAGTTCTTTTATTTTTAAATGGCACAGAACACCTTTGTAAATCTGGTCCCCACTCAGCCACATTCTGGCAGAGAATATATCACTCCCTGGAAGGGGCAGTGCCCCAGGAAAGATGGCGTACTCTCCTGGAAGCCTCAGGGTATTCTGGGAGAGAATTTACCAAGAGCTGCAGATGGCCTGGGCTTTGTTTAGGGTAAACTCAAACAGCCTGGCCCTTCTCTCCTTTTCCTCCTCTTTCATTATGGAAGCGGCTTTTGCTCTCTGCTACCTCCTCTGGCTCACTTTACCTTCCTGGACAGGTTCTGAGTTTCAAAACAAGCCGAACTGAGAGAAAAGACTGACATCTTCCTCATTGCTCTTGCAACTGAGCCAGAGGGCCCTGTGGTTGCCCTGGGGACAGGCAGTGAGGCAGGAAGAGAGGCCAGATGGTCTGCAGGGTCCCACACTAGCGTATGCTATCGCCCCTGGTGGGAAAGTAACTCTGAAGGCCTAATGTTTGCGGAACCAAGGATCTCGCAGAATCGATAACAAGAAAACCAAAGCATCATGCGTGCATGTACCCTGAGGCCCTAAGGCCATCAACCTTCACAGGAAGCTTGAGACCTTCAGGAGGTAGGCAGTAGGAATGAAAACACAGAAGCACAAGAAACCAGGTGCACTCGCTCACTCTCATCTCCTGCAATCTGGTTTTCTGTACCCATCCCACCACCAGCCCGTGAAACTGCTGCCTCCGCTGGACTTCAATAGGACCAAGTCCCGTGGCCACATTTCATCCACCTTTTTCCTTGAATTCTTTGCAACACTGAGCACTCTTGATGGCAATAATAATAGCTAACATTTATCTTACACTTATGATACCAGGCAGCCTTCTAAGTTCTCTACACTTTTTAACTCAGTTCATCATCAAAACAACCCTGTGAAGAAAGCACCATTATGAGCCGTAATTTACCAAGGAGGAAATGAAGGCACAGAGAGGCTGGGTAACTTGCCCAAGGCCATACAGGATGCGGTGGAGCCAGCAATTGCACTTGGGCCTTCATCTCCAGAGCTCACGTTCTTCTTGACCAGGTCATGCTTCCTAGAAAGACGGACAGGTGTTTAAGTCTTGATGTAGACTTCAAAAGGCAAGTCAGTGGGGTTGGGAGTAGACGGGGCAGACTGCTTCCACACGTGCGAGGCTATTTTTTAAAAGATGTTCTTGGCGGGTCTTGTTTCGTTCTATGGTGGGAGGAAATTATGGCCACTCCTGTGGCCACGTCCTTCCTTCTGGTAAAAAAAATAATCTTCATCCTGGAACCCTGGTCATCCTTTCCCTGTCTGTATAATTCACTGAGACGTCTTAGGGTTCCACTTGCCTACTGTGGAGTTGGTGCCTGGGAAGCCACTATAGGCAGTGTCATCACCCTCTCCCCTGAGACCCATGCTCTCTGAAGTCCTAGCATATCTGACACCTGACCCAGGATGGCAGCGTCCTCTACCTGGGACTGGTGCCTCCTAGTCCCATGATGTCACTGTGCTGCTGTGGGAACAACCCCTGGGGTGAAAATGGGGTGAAGCAAAGATTTACTGCAAAGGATCTGAAAATCTATATGTAGACCTGGTTCTACACTTGAATGTACAAATCTTTAAACCATATTGTCTGCACACTGAATAAATAGTATGTCTCACACATGTATTTTACTTTTTAGTCTTAAAAAAATTTATTTTCGGCCTGGCCCGGTGGCACACTGGAGAGTGCGCCGCTTGGGAGCGCGGCGGCGCTCCCGCCGAGGGTTCGGATCCCATGTGGAGACCGGTTCCCGCTCACTGGCTGAGCGCGGTGTGGGCGCAACACCAAGGGTTGCGATCCCGTTGCCGATCCCCGGTACGGGCACGACACCAAGGGTTGCGATCCCGTTACTGGTCAGTAAAAAAGACAAAAAGGAAAAAAAAATTTATTTTCAATTGTGGTAAAATACACGTAATATAAAATTTACCATCTGAACCATTGTTATGTGTATCGTTGTGTGGCATTAAGTCCATTCACATTGTGTTGGGCAACTGTCACCACCACCCATCTCCTGAACTCTCTTCATCCCGTAAAATTGAAACTCTGTCCCCATTAAACACTAATTCCCCATTCCTCCCTTCCTCAAGCCCCTGGCAACCATCATTCTACTTTCTGTCTCTATGAATTTGACTCATCTGGGTATCTATATTGTAGCATGACACACATACAAGGTAACTTCAAAAAGTTCATGGAAAGATAGAACTGAAAAATAATACAAATATTTCCATGAACTTTTTGAAGACTATTGGGTCTCATGACTGGCCTAACTTCAGCACAGCCATGTTGAGTCTTCCTCCCCCCAACCCTGCCATTTTTCTTTCTTCTCTGGGAACTGAGATTCCTCTTCTGGGAAGGAGTAAACATCACTGTTATCATCAAGGGAATGTCTTGTGGGTTGTGTCTAGCAGGCTTTGGACTGGAATGCTTTGTACTGAGATAGTGGCCAGTTGGGAGCCTATTACTTAACCTACCAGATGTCATCAGACCACAAGGACTGTGTCACCTTGCATACCACTGATTTCGAAATTGCCCATTACTCTGAGCCCTCCCTAAAAGTCTTATAAACCCCCTGCTTTCCTTAGTTACGAGGAACTGATCTGGCTCAGTCTCCCCTCCATGATAGTGGAATAAAATCTTTAGGCTGAAAAAGCACCTGGCTCAGGTCTCTCTCTCTCTCTCTCTCTCCCTTTTCTCCTTCTCACCAAACCCAACAAAGACCTTTTGTGTATTTTTAATGTTTGTAGATATTGTTGTGATCAAAAGGCAAATTCATTTAAAAGCATTAATGATTGCTGTGGATTGACTGAATTGTGTCCCTAAAGTTCACATATTAGAAGCTTAATCACCACTGTAACTGTTGAGGGTGGGAAATTCTATCATGGTAATCGACAGGTAATTGAAACATTGAAGAGGTGATTAAACTGTAGGACCATGCTGTACTGAATGGATTAATAATAGTGGTCAGGGGAGTGGCTCAGAGGGCTTTAAGAGGAAAGGGTGTGAGGAACTATCTCTCTGCTCCACCATTTTCTGCCATGTGAGACCCCTGCATTGCTATAAAGCCACCACCAAAGAAAACTCTCACCAGATGTATTTCCTGGACTTTGGACTTCCTAGTCTCTGAAACTGTAAGCAATAAATTTCATTTTCTTACAAAGTGCTGGGTATTTTGTTACAAGAAACAGAAATAGACTGATACAGAAAACTGGTGCCAGAGAAGTGCGGTGTTTCTTATAACCAATACTTGAAAATGTGGAAATGGCTTTGGAACTGGGTGTTGAAGAGAGGTTGGAAGAATTTGGAGATACAGACTAGAAAAAGCCTAGATGCTGGTGAGAACTTACAAGAAAAGAAAACCAGGAAAAGTTTGGAACTACCTATAGATTGGTTAAATGGTGGTGAGCAGAATGTTGATAGAAATATGGACAGTAAAGGCCATTGTGAAAGGATCTCAAATGCAAATGAGAAGAGACTTACTGGAAACTGAGACAAAGATCACCCTTGCTATGAACTGGCAAGGAACTTGGCTGCATGCTGTTCATGCCCAAAAGATTTATGGAATGTGGATCTACAAGGTGCTGATCCAGGGTATTTGGCAGAAGAAATTTCTAAGCAGCAAAACATTCAGGTAGCTGCATGGCTACTTGCAACAGCCTATGCTGAGTTATGACAGAAAAAGCATGATGTAAAGCCAGAATGTATAATTAAATGGGAAGCAGAGCATAAAGATTTGGAAAATTTGTAGCCTGGCCACATGGTAGAGAAGCAGAGAGTATTTTCAAGAGAAAAATGCAATAGTGCTAAGAAGATTAGTACAAAAGAAAGGGATTATCAGGAGTAGGGGGAAAGGCCCAGAAAGTACTGCAGAAGCCTCTGGGGCCAATCCCTCCATCACAGGCCCAGAGGCCTAGGGAGACAAAATGGTCTCAGGGAAGAGGCTTGAGGCATCCTCCACAGGCTCCTTGCCCAGGGCCACGTCAGGGATCTGCTTCCAGCACCAGCACCCCAACTGCTTTGGCTGCTCCAGCTGTGGCTGAATTGGCCCCAGGTGTGGCTGAACCTGCAGCTTTGGAAATACAAGCCAAAAGCCTTGGTGGCATCCACATGGTGTTAGGTCTGCAGGGTCACAGAATGCCAGAGCTGTGAAGGCTTGGGAGCCTCCACCTCCATTTCAAAAGATGTATGGAAAAGCTTGGGGACCCAGGAAGAAATCTGTCATGGGGCAGAGTCACCACAGACAGCTTTTGCTAGAGCAATGCTGAGCAGAAACGTGGGGTAGGAGTTGCAGCTGAGAAACCCCATCAGGGCCATGCCTAGCAAAGACAGGAGAGTGGGACCACATGGAGACCCCTAGACTTGTGGAGCTACCAGCGTGCAACACCAGCCTGTAAGAGCTGAAGCATAGCTGGAAACCAGGAAAGCCACAGGAGCGAATCTGCCCAAGGACTTGGAGACCCATCCCCTGCACCAGCATGTAAAGAATATCAAACATGAAGTCAAAGTACATAGTTTGCCAGCTTTAAGAATTGATGCCTGCCCTGCTGGGTTTCAGGCTTGTTTAGGAACTGTTACCCCTTTCTCTTGGCCTATTTCTCCCTTTTGAATGGGAATATGTACCCTATGCTTGTCCCACCATGGAATCTTGGCAGTAAATAACTTGTTTTGATTTCATAGATGGGACTTTGGACCTTCTGAGTTGAAATAAGTTAAGACTTTGGTGATGGAATGAATGTGTTTACCTGTGAGAAGGATATGAACTTTGGGGATTGGGGGCAGAATGCTGTGGATTGATTGAATTGTGTCCCTAAAGTTCATATATTAGAAGTTTAATTCCCACTGCAACTGTTGAGGTGGGAAATCCTAATGATGGTAATTGAAAGTGTTAGGTCTGCAGGCTCACAGAATGCCAGGGCTTGAAGAATTGATTAGATTGTAGGAGCACACTGTAGTGAATGGATTAATAATGGTGGTCAGGATGTAATTTGGGGGGCTTTAAAAGGAGAGTGCATGAGGAACTCTCTCTCTTTGCTCTGCCATTTGCTGCCATGTGAGATCCTGGCATTGCTGTAAAGACACCACCAAAGGAAACCCTCACCAAATATATTTCCTGGACTTGTACTTCCTAGCCTCTGAAACAGTAAGCAATAAATTTTATTTTCTTACAAAGTACCCAGTTCCAGGTATTTTGTTAAAGGCAACAGAAACAGACTAACACGGTGACTTTTTGGTGATAATAACTAACACTCACATGGTGTTTACTCTTTGCCAGGCTCTATCCTAAGCACTTTACATGTATTAACTCACTTAATCCTCACAATAGCTTAGGAGAAAAGTACAATTGTTATTAACCCTATTTTACTGATGAGGAAACTGGGACACAAAGAAGGTAAGTAACTTAAAGCCACACAGCTAGTAAGTGGCACAGGCAGGATTCTATCACAGCGGATGGTCTGTTAACCTTTGCAGAATACGAGTAGCTTTTGCTGGTCTGCATTTGCTCAACCAAAGGATGCCATCATCACATGGACAGGAAAGGGCCTACAAACCTAAAAAGTTCCCAAACCTTAGCTCTGTGGTAAATGCCACATTTTTTTCTTGATAAACTTCTTTTTTTTTTTTTTTTTTCCTTTTTGTCTTTTTTCGTGACCGGCAATGGATTGCAACCCTCAGTGTCATGCCCGTACCAGACCGGGACCGGCAACGGGATCGCAACCCTCGGTGTTGCTCCCGCACCTCGCTCAGCCAGTGAGCGGCCGGTCTGTATGTGGGATCCGAACCCTCGGTGGGAGTGCCGCCGCACTTCCCAGACGGCGCACTGTAGCAGTGCGCCACCGGGCCGGCCCTTGATAAACTTCTTATGTTGGAATTGTATCGGATTTACAGAGGAGTGCAAAGATAGCACAGACAATTCCCACATCTCCTCATCCAGTGTTAGTTTTCCCTAATGTTAGCATCTTCTATGGATACATTTGTCAAAGCTGAAAAACCAACATTGGTATATTGCTCTTAACTGAACTCCAGATTTTGTTTGGAATTCACCCATTTGCCCATTAATGTTCTTTTTCCTGTGTTCCAGCACCCCATCCAGGATTCCACTTTGCGTTTAGTTGTCACGTTTGCTTCATCTCTGGTCTGTGACAGATTCTCAGACTTTCGTGTTTTTTATGACCTTGACTGTTTTAAGGAATCCTGGTCCTTAGGTATTTTGTAGAATGTCCCTCAGCTTGGGATTACTTCATACTTCTTCGTGATTAGAGAGGGTTACAGGTTCTTTGGAAAGAATACCACGGAGATAAAATGACCTTCTCACCATGTCGTTCAGGGCCCACGATGCCACATTACTGGCGACGTCAGCCTTGACCGTTTGGCTAAGGTGGTGTTTGCCAGGTTTCTCTGCTGTGAGAAGCCACCATGTTTCCCTTCCTGTTCTCTGTCCTTTGGAAGCAGGTCGCTTAGTCTGACCCACTCACCAGGTAGAGACAGAAGTAGACTAAGGTCCCCCTCCTGGAGATGGGAGTAGTGACATATATTATTTGGAGTTCTTCTGTGAGGAAGATTTGCCTCTTCTGCATTTATTCACCATTTATTTATATCAATACGGACTCGTGTGCAAATGCCACTTTCACCATTTGGTTTTGCTTCCTCACCAGGGAGCCCTTAGGGCAGCCCTGGCTGTGCTGGCCTGGGCTAGACCCTCCCTCATTGTTGCCCAGCCAGGCCAGGCTCACGTCCCTCTCCACACGTTCACTTGGACCCTTTGCTAAGCCCACAGGGTCCTCCACGTGCCTTTCCTCCATCCAAGTCCTGCTTGGTTTTCGGTGACCAGCTCATGACTCACCATTTTGATGAAGCATTCCCCAGCTCCAAGCTTCCATGTGAAAAAACAGCCTTCTGCGTGGCAAGCTACAGGTTTGGAGATGGTCGTTTAAGAGCAAAGCAATGGGCAGTGAGCAGGAGGGGTGTACAGCTCACCCTCCACCTCGTGTGCTGTTACAGCAGTCCTGATCCTCAGATCCTCCTGTGATTTTTATAATGTAACCCTGCCCTGTAAATGCTGTAAATGCCTGACCTAACAGAACTGTCCTTCAGTGCAGGGTGCAGACCTACCATGCGCACCAACCTTGAAGGAAGGAGGGTTTCCCAGTGGCCAGACCAAGCCTGTTCGGTGTGCTTGGTGGAGGGTCTTGGTGGGAAAGGAGTTGTTCCTTTCATCGCCTGGAAGGCTTCAGACTCAGCTTGGAGCTGAGTCTCTCTGTTCACTGAAATGACTGTTTGCTAAAAATATCGGCTCGAATCTGTTCCCCCAGCTACATGACTGCTCTAGAAGGGATCAGATGCTCATTACTTCAGTGCCTCTCGCATGCAGATTTTACTCTTCTTGGAGGACTCTTTGATTAGCCAGAACCTGCCCACTATAAAATTGCCTGCCTTGCTCTCCAAGGCTCTCAGGCCACACTGGGGGGACACGCTAAACCATTTGCAGGAATTACAAGGTCATGAGAACCTCATAAGGAGTTCATATGGTGTTGCCATCTATTGACAATGTTCCCATCCTTAGCCCTGTGAGCAGAATTGCTAAGAATGTTCCTCTATGTCTGCCCCAGAGAAGGGCTTCTATTCCCATGCTCGAGAGCTGGGTAGTGGGCAGTTGTAGCACCAGGGCTTCTATTCATGAATTCATAACACTGACCACATTGTTCACAGTGGGGCTGGACCTATGCATAAAATTATTGGACAACAGCTGCCAAGTGGTGCAGAGAAATCTATTCCTTGATGTCAAGTGGCCAAGTTACCTCATTAGGACTGTACCTTCAAGCTTTAGGAAGGTATAAAAATGTTACAGACAACTTACTGAGTAAATACAGGTTTGTTTGGGTTTTTTACCATCCTCAGTCAAGAGAAAAGAACACGAACTTGGACATGTGAGAGGCAAGCGGTAAAGCTTGCCCCAGGAAATGTGCTCCTAGATGCACACATCCCTGAGCCTTACACAGACATGGAGTCCTTCCATGAACCAAGAGTCTCAGCCTTGTATTTGTAGTTCATTAATTTTATATCAACTTGGCTGGGCCTTAGTGCCCAGATATTTGGTCAGACATTAATCTGGATGTTTTTGTGAAAGTGTTTTTTGAATGAGATTAACATCTAAATTAGCAGACTTTGACTAAAGCAGATCACTCACTATAATGTGGGTGGGCCTCATCCAATCAGTTGAAGGCCTTGATAGAACAAAGATTGACCTACCCTGAGTGAGAAGAAATTCTGCCAGCAGATGGCCTTCAGACCCGAACTGTAATTCTTCCCTGGTCTTCAACCTTGGACTCGCCATGCCTTCACAGTCTCATGAGTCAATTCCTTAAACTCTCTCTCTTTCTCTCTGCATGCATAGAGATAGAGATAGAGTTGATAGAGATAGAGATAGGTAGGTTAGATATAGATATAGATATAGATATAGATATAGATATAGATGTAGGTATAGATGTAGGTATAGATGTAGATGCAGATATATAGATCCCTGACTAACACATAGTTAACTCCTGTTTTATGGAGAGCTCCCAGAGTTTTGTTGTGGTGATTCTCCTACCACATCAACTGAACTCATGAGCCCCCAAAGACTCTTGTTTTCCTCATAGACCTCTGATTCATGATTTTAATTCAAAAGCAATGCTCTCATCCCATACAACTCTCACTCACCCTAATCCTAGTATCCCATATACCTTTTCTGTTAGTCTCCAGGCCACTGTTGGTTACAGAACATAGGATCTCCTCCATTCTTGGATCTCAAGTCTAGGTTAATTGAGAAAAATGCAAGAGGGGACATGTCCTGTACAAATCTCCCCTTGCATCTTCAAGCCTTTGGGTTCCCAACCACTCCATGTCCCCCCCACCTCCGCCCATCTAAGGAAACAGATGGTATTGTTCTGATTTCAGATGACTGGGAGATTCCCACTGATTCAGTCGAGGGTATGGGGTTAATATCTGAGATAGCATAACATGAAAACATAAGCTTTGGTTTCTGGTCTTAGGCACCAAACAATGCCACCCCCAGATTCCCTAAGTCTGATTTCAGCATATATTCATCTTATTACCACACTCTCTCCTACTTATCCAATTTTTTATCTCTAAAATGGGCTAAATCACATCAGCTATATCTACTCAGTATAGTCTCTCTTTTTTTTTTTTTTTCAGTATAATCTCAGCTGATATAGTCTTCAGCACTTATGGAAATACTCATAATAACTCATTTTTATTGGGTGTTTATATTACATGGCATGCATCACCTCATTTAGTCTTCAAAAGAATCCGGTGAGGTGGGCACTATTATTAGCCCATAATTCACTGAGTTCACAAATGGTACGGCTGACATTGACCTGGGAACCTTCTTGGACATGGGACTCACCCTGGGCAGTGCTATGGAAGAGTGAATGCAATGGACTGAGTGTTTGTGTCCCTCCAAAATTCATAGGTTGAAATGCTACCCCTCAGAATGATGGCATTAGGGGGTGAGGACTTTGGGAGGTGATTAGGTCATGAGGGTAGAGCCCTCATCAATGGGATTAGTGGCCTTATAAATAAGGCCAGAGAGACCTCTTGCCTCTTCTGCCATATGAGGTTACAGTGAGAAGACGTCTGTCTATGAACCAGGAACCCTCACTAGACACTGAATCTGCTGGTGCCTTGATCTCGGACTTCCCAGCCTCCAGAACTGTGAGAAGTTAATTTCTGTTGTTTATAAGCCACCCACTTTATGGTATTTTGTTATCAGTAAGGAAGTACAAGTTGGGTTGTCATGTCTGAACCAAGGAAAGCTGACATGCTGATTAATAAACTATCCTTTCCCTGACCATGACCAAGATCCCACAGCTCACATGGGACTTTTGCTGTGGGAAGAGACATTCTTTTAGTAGGGAATGCTAAGCTGGAGAATGGAGGGAAGCAAAACTGAAAAAGAAAGAGAGAAACAGCATCTCAAAATCACCAGTTTTGCCTGTGGATCCAACATGCCTGAGATTTGATGCATCCCCAGGCTTCTTGGTTACTTGAGCCGATAATTTCACTTTTTAACTCAAGCTAGTTTAAGTTCGTTTTCTAACACTCACAGTTGGAGGGTTCTGACCAACCCAGCTGTGACAGCTGACTGCTAGATGCCATCACCCTCCTCTTTCCTCCCATCATCCAGATGGATGCTTTAAAATACAGTGTATTCGTAGAAAATGTGGGGTAGAGCAAGGCCAATAGACCAGAAGACAATTGTTATCCAAGAGGAGGGGTCATGCCACACCACTCAGGCCCTCACAGGGAAGTACCAAGGTTGGTCATGGGCAGAGAGGTAGAATGACCGTGGGCAGGAGACTCTTTCGTACCTTCCACGAGAAGAAATGGGTGAGGCAAGGTAGGCAGGGTTAGAATAGGCTAGTTTGAATAATTTCAACAGGCTCTGGAGCATAGGGGCTGTCCCTAGTGGGCTGGTACCTGGTCCTGGGGTGATCAGGGCAGGTGAACAGTGGCCTGCAGTGTGAGAGCCAATAGAAGCAGTTGCTGGGGATATGGGCTCTAGATTGGTTGGTTTGTATTTGAAAAGCATGCTTGTAGGTAAGTTATTTACTAATCTAGGATTCTGCTGTTCCTGGGAGAAGCAGTTCCTCCAGGGTCAGCAAGGCCCCAGATGTCAAAGTATCAGAAATGCAGAAAATGAGGAGACATGGTTAATATAGGAGGCTTCTACCATAGCATCTCTACAGAAATCCTGCCAGGTAAAGAACATCGAGGCTGTGCCATGGAGTGGAATGTTCTAGAAATATCACTCCACCTTTAAGCGCGCGCGCGCACACACACACACACACACACACATTTCCTCCGAAATATGCACTATTTTGACCCTCTGATGGTTTGATAACAGTCAATTAGATTATGTGATTGATGCTGTCTTTGTCTAGAAACAGAATGGCTTTGCTTCAGAACTAATGCTTAGGAACAGGGTAGAAAGAGCACTGGGCAAGAAGTCAGGTCTGGGACCTACTCCCGATTCCATCACTCACTGGGCATGTGACCTTGGGCAAGTCACTTTCCCCTCCTCGGTCTCAAGGAAGAGATTTGCTCTGGTTATACCATTGTAGGGCTGGTTAAATGATCTCCAGGACAGTCTTAGTCTGTTTGGGCTACGATAACAGAAATACCATAGACTGGGTGGCTTATAAACAATAAAAATTTGTTTCTCGCAGTTCTGAGGGTAGGAAGTCCAAGGTTGATGTGCTGGCAGATTCAGTCTAATGAGGGCCCATTTCCTACAACCTAATTACACCTGACTTTCCTCTATGGTATTTCCATGTTCCTGCTGATTTGAACTTTATAGCTATTACATCTTCATAAAGCTGATTAATAAGCCAAAATTTTCTAATTTTGTCAAATGAAATTCATAGGTTTAGTTTAATAAAACAAAGTTATTAACATTTTTTAGAGCTCTTTACTTTGCTGCAGTATTTTCAGAAATGCTATTTTTAAAATTATATTTAGATTTGGAATTCCCTATATTAGGGACTTTTTTTAGTTCATTAATATTTACTACTAGCCTGGAAGTACATGAATTTTTAAGAAAGAAGCCACAGAAACTGGATAATTCTCAGCTTGTTGATTGAGTAGTCACATAGAGAGAGATGCCTTTTCATACAAGGAAGGGGACCTCATCTATTATTACTAATAACATTTAATATTAGAATACACATCATCATATACAAAATACTACCCCTTATTTATGTCATTTAATCATCATATCAACACCGTAAGGGAGGTTTTATTACCTCTAATTTACAGATGAGGAAGCTGAGGCTCATGAAGTTTAAGAGACTTCCCAACATCGCTTAAGAAGATTGCTTTGTTTTCTAGAAGACTGGAAGAAAAGCCAGATTCCAAATCTCTTGGGTATTTACTAAATATTGGTTGATGGTGATGATGTTGTTGGGACCATAAGGTGGCCTGTCTGACTCTTCAAATTGTAAAGAATGTGGTGGCTTGGAAAAGTTAGATGAAAATCAAATCCTTTTCAATGTTCACTTAAGGACTTTGCCTTTAAAAACTTTCAGTGATTCATTTCTGTCTAGTGAAGATTAAATTATGAAGGGCATAATTATCTCTTTATTCTTCTATTTTGCAAATCCAGATTGTCCCGTGTCCACGTAACCCACGTGTACCACCCATGAGCATCACAGAGGAAAAATCCAGATTGTTGAAGTAAAAGCAGTGCAGTGAATCACCCGGTGACTTGGACAAACACCCAAACATCCAGTCCATGCCTGTCCTTACTCAATCTTGACGCCTCACAAATACTTCGGTTTAGACTCACACTGGGGAGGGAGCAGTCTTTCCAACCCACTCCTTAAGGCAGAAGTGGGAGGAGAGAGAAAAGGGAAGGGATTGGACGGCGGTGGACGCTTTCCTTCCATTCTCCCACTTTGGGAGCTGACAACTGAAACATCCCACCAGTGCCTTTGGATTTCTAGCTCTTTAAAGGGTGGCCTGCGCAGGCTGAGCGTGTTTGAGCAGAGTCAGTCTTCTCATTCCCCTCCCTGTTCTTTTATTTAAACTATGACACAGTCAGAAGACGCTGCGTGCCTTGGCCTCCCTTCCCTTCTCCCCACTCCTAATTCTAATACATTAGGTTCATCCCACATCCCAGCTGCAGTGTGAACTTGAGCTCTCCAGCACAGTGACCTTGGACAAGAAGCTGCTGGCTTCCCTGGCTCAGCCCAAGATAACAAGGATGAGAACACCAGCAAGGAAGGGACATAAACAAAGCCAGCACAGGGCCGAAGTTACCAGAAACAGGGGTCCTAACTCCTGCCCCTCCTCCCACAACAGTCTGCCCACTGCCCATCTGCCCACCCACTGCCACTTCGCAGGCCCAGAGGGCCCCCAGGGACAGCTGGGATGGAACAGCCAGCTGCTTGGAAGTGTACTCAGACTTCCCAGGAAAAGAGGAAAAGTCCCCGAAGTTACCGCTCAGGAGAAAAGGTTTTGTGGAGGAGGAAAGGGGATTAGAGGCAGAAGGGTTAGCCAGAAAGGCTCAGAGACTAAGACCAGACAGCTTTGCACAGTGGGCAGGAGGAATTTGATGCTCATCTTTAAAAACCCCTTTCCTCTCAGATTAGCACATATCAGAGCTGGAAGGGACTCAGGACCAGTGGCTTAGAATTCTTTTGCCACAGACTGCCTTGAGCCTCTGAGAAAAATGCATACGCACTTATTCATGTGTCCATTGCACATGCAAAGGGCACATACAATTTCAGGAGGTTCATAGATTCTCCAAGCTCATCTTTGGGATCCCCAAGATCAACAGATCCCTAGCCTAAGAATCCTGCTTCTCATCTAGCAGTTCTCAACTGAGGGCAATTTTGCCTCCCTCACCCACCCCCACAGCCATCCAAGGGGCCATTTAATAACATCTGGAGACATTTTCAGTTGTCCCAACAGGGAAGGAAGTGGTGCTACAGGCATCTAGTGGGTAGAGACCACACATCCTATAATTCACAGGACAGACCCCCACAGCAAAGTGTCATCAGCCCAAAATGCTGACAGTGCTGACGCTGAGAACCCTGCTCCTAGTCCAACACATCATCTTCCCACAGAAAAGCCAAATAACCTGCCGAAGATCTCACCTGTAGTTACTAGCAAGGTCAGGACTACTACTCTTGACAATAAATAACTACAGCTCAGTTACCGAGCATTTATGTACCAGGCACTATTCCAAGTACTTAACACGAGTGGACTCATTCAATTGTCACACGTCTCCTCTGAGATGGGTGTAGTTATCCCCATTTCGCTGATAAGGGAATTGAGGCAAAGAAAGGCTAAGTCTCCCACTTAAGGTGACAAGGCTAATCAGCAGCGTGGCCAGGGTATGAACCCAGGAAACGCGTCTCTAGGGTCTACCGAGGCTGTCAACCCTTGCAGCACACTGCCAGGAGCCTAACAACTATCAGTTTTCCAACAGGTTCAGCCAAAACAGCATCCTCCAGGTTTGCAGTGTTGCTGCTCTAAAGTCCTTTTTTCTCATCCTGACCTTGGCTTTAGTTTCTTATTGCTTTAGGCTCTGGGGTGTTTGTTTTTCTTCGGAGGGTCTATTTCCCCCACTTCTAACTGGGTCTTATATTTCTATAATTATTTATGATTTTAAAAATATATTATCCATTATTTCATCTGATCTTTAAAGCAAACAGGGCACTTTGCAGATGAGGAAAAGGAAGAACCAAGTCCCGGGGCAGTTAAGTGTCCAGAGGCAGAACTGGCAGCCTTGGAGAGGCGCGTTCCAGAGCTTTTGTCTCCTTCCTCTGACCACTGCCACCAGCTCAGTTCACTCTTGCTCAAACCTAGACTGAGACAGGAAGTCCAGATCCTCACCCTGAGAGCAGAGGCCCTCTCAGGCTCTGCAGCGTGGGAATCCTTATTCACATGATGATCGTATGAAACATTTTATTAACCTTCAACAGATGCATAAATTTGGGTTAATAATGCATAACTTCAAGTGAGATGTGTGTATTTAATCTTTGCTGATAAGGTGAAGTAATCTAAAATTCCCAAGCATCATCCTAGCTTCTGAATTGCTTAATCTGTCTCCCTTCCAGTTCCTTGCTATACTTTCTTGCTGAAAATCACATTACATTAGTGGTAGTGGTGGTGTTTTATTTTGATTTTCTAAAAAATGAGCTGGGCTGGGCTGCCCCATCCCATGGAGAAACCAAACCCTGTGTATCCTGTGTATCCCCAGATTGGTCCAATCTACAATTCACATCTTGTCTTGGTGGAAATCTCTTCTACAAGAAATGGTTGCCAGTATCTAGATAAGAACCAGTCGTTTTAAGCAGCATTCAAAACAGGATCCCAGAACAGAAAAAGAACTTACAATTTCCCCTGCCTCTTCCCCAGAGCATTACAGGCTTTCCTCTCGAGTCTTTGCGGCAAACAGAATCACCTCTAGTTACAGACAAAAGTGATCAGAGACTCAGTTTTCCTTAATTTAATTACGAATGTATGCATTGGCTCTTCCAAGCATGTATACATAGCATTTATTATATATTACTTTTTATACCTCAACATGTCCTGTAAAGGATTTAAGGCAGATAAAAGGGTTATCTGTAAAGATTACTAATTCAGTTTGGCTTAATTCAATAACTATGTCTTTACTTTCTGCTGACTGTCCAGAGTCAAGCCCAAGTGTCCTGCCTGTGAGAGATTTCAAATCTCTTTGGAGAAGTAAGTTATCCACTCATGAAACAGTCGGATATTCATGAATAGGCACCTCCAACTCATGAATGGGTTAACTCGTATTGGTCAGGATTCTTTCAGATACAAGAGACAAAAAGTCTGCGATAGTCGAAGGAGAGAAGGGATGTGTTGCTCAGGAGACAGGAAAGCACAGGGACAGTGCCTGTCTCGGGGACAGCCAGAGCCAGGACAAGGGCAGCCTCTCTCTACTACTCTTGATTCTGCTTCCCTGTGTCAGCCGCCATGTTGGCCTTAATCTTCCTGCTGCAGAGGCTTCCTCTATATGGCCACAGCGGGCAGGACATCGCAGGGCAAGACAAGACTGTCAACAGCTCATGCAAGGGAATGAATGTTTGTGTTCCCCCAAAATTCCTATGTCAAAATCCTGACCCCCAAGGTGATGGCATTAGGGTGTGGGGCCTTTGGGAGGTGATTAGGTCATGAGGTTGGAGCCCTCACGAATGGGATTAGAGGCCCAGGAGAGACCCCCTCACCCTTTCCACCATGTGAGGACACAACAAAGAAGCACCATCCGTGAGCCACAGAGCAGACCAAATCTGCTGGTGCCTTGATCCTGGACTTCCCAGCCTCCAGAACTACGAGAAATAAATTTCTGTTCTTTATAAATTACCTGGTCTAAGGCATTTTGTCATAGCAGCCAGAACAGACTAAGACAGCTCATATCACCCCTGTTCAGCAACCTCCAAAGGAAGGAAAGACACTTTCTCAATACTTCAGTATGTCAAAACCTCAATGTAGAAAAGTGATAGACCAGACTTAGGTCACAGATCCCATCCCACCAGCCAACGACTGGGGTAGGGGAGTAGGCGTGGGGCAGTGGGGGAGTGCTGCTATGATTGGCCGAGTCTGGGTCACATGTCCATCCCTGTGACCTGGCAGGGAAATAACGTGATGGCAGCCCCAGCAGGACCCCAAGTCTGGAGCTAAGGAGGTGCACTTCCCCAGAAGAAGGGGGCGGGTGGTACTGTTGCCAGAGGAAGGGGAAAGGGCCATTGGGCAGACCAAAAACAACAGATGTCCACAGTAATTATGTTCCAAGAGTTCATTTAAAAGTGGTTGTTTGGAACGGAGATTACATTTCCCAATAAAAACATCTTATAACAATCCCTTATGTTTGTGTGGTGTTTTATGAGGCACTTTCTTATCCATTACATGATGTGGCCCCTCAATAGCCCTGTGAGGTAGAAAGGATAGGTAATTCCCCTCTGCCACATCACCCTTGACCTCAAGCCAGCCCATAAATATGCTTTGTTGGGACAGGACCTCTGTGCCAGCTCCCGTGAGCCCCCAGATGCTGGGCAGGGTGGCAGTTTCAGCGGAAGGACTTCCATGACGAGGGTAGGGTGTCACAGTGAGCTGGCTGCTCCTGAGGGCCCATATGTTTCCTCTCCCTTCTCTCTGACTTTGTCCCACACCCCTCAGAGGCCACCTAGTACGGATGAAGCCCCAGGACTGTGTCCAGGGTTGCATAAAATGCTGCATGGGATGGAGGGTAGAGGGGTGGGACTGTAGGGTGGAATAAGAAGGAGAGAGAGAGGAAGAGAAGGAGGCCAGCACTAAAGTGGGGGCGAGGGAGGCTCTAAGCTGAGCAACACTGTGGGTGGATAGAACTATGGACACAGGGAAGGGGGTTGGGTAGGGGGACCTTAAGGACAGAAATACTCCATTTTAATTTACCCACTGTATGATGCCACAATAAAATCCCCTTCATATAAATTGCTGAATTGCCAGTTACACTTTCCAGGACCAGACACTCAGTTTCTCTGAGGGGGTCTGGTTGGCTGTTGAGGGGTCAAAAGGAAGGAACAGGGACAAAGAAGATTTGGAGAACTCAGAAGAGGCAGGAAATTGGAGCCAGAGGTGACTCAAGGACACATGAGCCCCAGGGATCTGCAGGAATCATGGAGATGGCACTGGGCATCCCAGATGTGGGGTGCATGTTGGAGTAGGTCCCACTGAGGGGCTGATGAGCTGCTCAGCAACATGATGCCCTCACCCCAGCTTCAGTTCTCTGTAACTTCAGCCCCAGCACCAAGCACTGACCCACTTACATTTACTGGTTTATTACAAAAGATATGACTTGAGAATAGCCAGGTAGAAGAGATGCACAGGGCCAGGCATGGGAAGGGCCTCAGAGCTGCCATGCCCTCTCCAGGTGAGCCGCCCAGCACCTCTATGCGTTCACCAACCCAGAAGCTCTCTATGCGTTCACAAAACCCGGGTTTGGATATGACTTGAGAATAGCCAGGTAGAAGAGATGCACAGGGCCAGGCATGGGAAGGGCCTCAGAGCTGCCATGCCCTCTCCAGGTGAGCCACCCAGCACCTCTATGCGTTCACCAACCCAGAAGCTCTCTATGCGTTCACAAAACCCGGGTT
>NW_007731629.1:143403-154054 GCF_000696425.1 Galeopterus variegatus
CCCAGCACCTCTATGCGTTCACCAACCCAGAAGCTCTCTATGCGTTCACAAAACCCGGGTTTTGTGGAAGTCTCATCTATAGGCATGACTGATGAAATCATTGGCCACTGGTGATAAGTTCCACCTCCAGCCCCTCTTCCCTCTCTGGAGTTCAGGGTTGGGGCTGAAATTTCCTTGGTCTTCCTGGTGACCAGCCCCTATCCTGATGCTGTCTACGAGTGGGCCCATTAGAACAAAACACTCTCCTATCACACACGAAATTCCAAGGGATTTAGGAGCTGTATGCTGGGAATGGGGAGGGGGACGGCCAAATATTTTTCATATCACAGGGAGCCTTTTATAGTGCAACTCCAAACAGAGAAAGGAGAAAGAGAAATTTTGACATAGTAACAAACAATTATTAGACTAAGAGCTTGTCTCTCAGCAGTGTGAATGTTCTGTATGGACGTACTCATATGTAAAGACACAGAAATAAAGGCAAGTAGTTCAACGTGGCTAGAACTCAGTATGCAAGTTAAGGTGACGGGAAAGTATAAGGCTGGAGGCGTGGGTAGGGCCCAGTCAAGAAGCATGTTTTATGCTACACAGGGGAGCTGAATTTATCCTGAAAACAACAATGTCCACTGGAAGGTTGATGTGATTAGTTTTATGACTTAGAATGATGCCTACAGTAGGAAGAATGGGTGGGAGAAAGAAGTAGGGGAAACACAGAGGCAGTACACCGTGGATGGATGTCCCGTTGTCACAAAGGGAGGGGAGTCTAGACTAGGGCAGTGCCTGAGAAAATAGTGAGAAGTGGAAGAATTGGAAGAATATTTACAGATCTTGGTTTCTGATACCTTTCTCCAACAAAAGGAACTAGGGCTCCTTAGAGACATCAAGACTGGGGCAGGAAATATACAAAATGGGCCCAGAGCATCTGGTAGTGCCAGAAACTAAGGAAGTGCTAAACACACACACACACACACACACACACACACACACACACACGCTGATGGGGACACATCCAAGGGGTACAGGAGCCAATTGCAAGACCTCCCAATGGCCACAGCTGGAACAACCTGAGCAGCAAAATAAAGTAGAATTGGGTTAGAACCCAAGTAAAAAACAAGTATCCATGAGTCCATGCTGACATAAATAAATGATTGAATACGTTAATAAATGAGGGAGAAGAGACAAATTTTCTGTGCAGAAGAATTCTGAATAAATGATGTAGATACTCCATCCTCTGAGTAGTGGAGCATAAGCCCTCCTTCCTTAAGTGTGAGCTGCCTATAGTGACTTCCTTCCAAACAATACAGAAAGGAAAAACGGAAAAACCCGGTAACTTTACAGTGGAGAAACCTGACAAACACCACCTCAGCCAGGAGGTCAAGGTCAACACCAACAATGATAAATCAAGTTGATAGTACATGCCCTTGATATGAGGTAATGAAGTATATTATAGTCAAAGAGGTAAGATTTCATTCATTCAACAAACACTTAATGTACATAGGCTAGTCATTAATTAGAAAAATATCGAGCATCTTCCATGCTGGAGATTGATTCTGCTAGAGGGAGACAGACAATACAGAAATATACATTTCAGGTATGATAAACGCTATGAAGAAAAGTAAAGCTCTGTAAGAATATCATGCAGGTAGGGGTGAAAAGGCCTCTCTGATAAGGACCATCTGAACAGGGGTCTTAAGGAAACATAAAAGTTAGTACTGCAATTATGGGGTGAACAGCATCCCAGGCAGAGAGACTGGTGTGGTGGCAGCCACCAAGATGGCCCTCAATGATTCCTGCCTCCTGGTATTTGTGCCCTGGTGTAGCACCTTCCCACACTGAACCAGGGCTAGCTCTGTGTGCCCGACTGAATACATCACTTCTGATAGTGTGTGACCTCTGAGTCATAAAAGGCATCCCAGCTTCCGCTTGGCTCTCTTGACTCTTTCACTCTGAGAAAACCCAACCTTCATGTCTTCAAAACATCCCACTGCAAACTTCTGGAGATATCCATGTGGCCAAGAACTGAGGCTTCTGCCACCAGCTGGCACTACTTACCAGCCATGTGAGCAAGCCCTTGGAGGTAGATCTCCCATCCTACTCAAGCTCAGATGACTTGGCCCTTGCCAACAGCTCACTGCAGCCTAATGAGAGACCCTGAGCCAGAGCTGCTCTGCTAAGCTGCTCCTGGATTGCCATTCCCCAGAAACCTTAAGAGATAATAGATGATTATTGTTTTAAACCACTAAGTTTGGGGTGGTCTGTTATGCTGCCTTAGATAACTGAAACCACCAGCAAGTACAAAGACCCCAGGTGGTAATGTGCTTGTTATTCAAAGATCAGCAGGGTGGGGATAGGGGCCAGTGTGGCTGGAGCAGAATGGGGGTGGAGAGTGGCAGTGGTCACATTAAGAACAATGGATTGACTNCCTGCCTCCTGGTATTTGTGCCCTGGTGTAGCACCTTCCCACACTGAACCAGGGCTAGCTCTGTGTGCCCGACTGAATACATCACTTCTGATAGTGTGTGACCTCTGAGTCATAAAAGGCATCCCAGCTTCCGCTTGGCTCTCTTGACTCTTTCACTCTGAGAAAACCCAACCTTCATGTCTTCAAAACATCCCACTGCAAACTTCTGGAGATATCCATGTGGCCAAGAACTGAGGCTTCTGCCACCAGCTGGCACTACTTACCAGCCATGTGAGCAAGCCCTTGGAGGTAGATCTCCCATCCTACTCAAGCTCAGATGACTTGGCCCTTGCCAACAGCTCACTGCAGCCTAATGAGAGACCCTGAGCCAGAGCTGCTCTGCTAAGCTGCTCCTGGATTGCCATTCCCCAGAAACCTTAAGAGATAATAGATGATTATTGTTTTAAACCACTAAGTTTGGGGTGGTCTGTTATGCTGCCTTAGATAACTGAAACCACCAGCAAGTACAAAGACCCCAGGTGGTAATGTGCTTGTTATTTTGGATTGCCATTCCCCAGAAACCTTAAGAGATAATAGATGATTATTGTTTTAAACCACTAAGTTTGGGGTGGTCTGTTATGCAGCCTTAGATAACTGAAACCACCAGCAAGTACAAAGACCCCAGGTGGTAATGTGCTTGTTATTCAAAGATCAGCAGGGTGGGGATAGGGGCCAGTGTGGCTGGAGCAGAATGGGGGTGGAGAGTGGCAGTGGCCACAGTAAGAACAATGGATTGACTCCGAGTGACATGGCAAACCTCAGAGGGTTTTGAGCTGAGGAAAACAATCCCACTTATATTTTAATGGGATCCCTCTGCAGCAGCATTGGGACCAGAGCAACGCAGCCAGGCCGTGGTGGAGGCAGGAAAGACGATCGGGATGCTGCTACAGTGTTCTGAGCAAGAGCTGAAGGGGTGTGCACTAGGACAGTAGAAGCCCATGGTTTCAGGACATGTTTCTAAGGCAGAGCCAAGGTTTGCTGAGATGGGGACAGGAGGGTCAACAATGACACCAAAGTGTTTGGCCTGAAATGGAGTTGCCATTTACTGAAGGAAATGGTGAACTGGGAAACATCAAAAGTTCATTTTGTGACTTGACTGATTAAATGCAACAATGAGGATGGGGAGGGAGAAGTCAAGGGCAACGACTGGATTCCTGAAGGAGAAGGGGGCTGCTTCTGGCCTTGGTAGATGTGGCCATTCCTCTTTGGAGGAACACAGGACAACCATTGGGGTCCCTACAGCTACTTATAGCCACATGCCTTCTTCCACTGGAGATATGTTCTTTACCATCTGGTCTCTTCATTTTGATGCCTCAGGTAACACAGGCCAGGACGTCCCTGGAAATGAGAAAACCTGGGAGCCAATGCCTCATTTCAAGTGACGACCTCTACTGAGAACCCAAGGGTGTTCCATCTTCCATTTCATCAAGAGGATCTGGAAATTCTGATTTTTATGCAAAATCTTCCAGTCTTTAAATGTTGTCATGCAATTCAATTTTTAGAAAAAAAATTATTTAGACCGCAAAACATCAGTAGCCTGTAGGTGGCCTGAGGACCCCCACTATGCAATTGCAGCTTTAGATCATAACCTCCTGGGTCCTTTCTGACTCACTTTCCTTACCTGAAAAGTGGGGTTTGAATATCTCCTCTGCTTATCTCAGGTGTCTGCTGGGAAGCAGAGGAATGAGATCGTGTTACTGATAAGGTTTGTAAGCTATAGTTGTTGCTGTTATTAAAACCACCAAGCCTGTGATGCAGCGTCCCTTAATTAATCTTTATTGACATCACCAATAGCACAGACCTCTACTCCAGAGTTAAATTTCAGCTACATTCGTTGCTCAGTTATTTATTTAGTTAAAACTCATTTATTTATTTAGTTAAAACTCATTTATTTATTTCCACTGAATTATAATCTGTTTAATAATAATAATCTAAAGTGTTTGCTGTAGGTGACGTTAGTAATTTATTCATTCATTAGTTCCACTAGGATTTTTTCCCTTGGTACCAATTACGTGCCCACTGTTGCCCTAGGCGCTATGGAAAATACGCAGCCTCACGTGCAGCCAGGTGAACATCCCGGCGTGTAGAACATGTGGACCGCTGAGTGCTCAGTGGGAAGAGAACTGTGGAAGCAGCAAATCTAGCCATCCAGGTTTGCCTGGGACTGAGGGGTTTCTCCAGATGTGAGACTTTAAATGCTAAAACCAAGACATTCTGGAGCAAACCAGGGTTGTTAGTCAGCCAAAGAGTAGGATAACTTAATGATCACAAACATAGACTCTGGAACCAGACAGCCTGCAGTCACCCTTTCCTGCTATCCTGGCTCTGTGATCTTAGACAAGTTATTTAATCTGTCGAAGTCTTAGTTTTCTTAGTTATAAAATAAGTACCCATCTTGTGAAGTGGTTTTAAGGCCTAAATGGGAAAATACTCACAGTAAATACTCAATAAATTGTAGTCAGCAGCAACATCAAAAGAGAAAGAATTGTGCTTCCCTGAAGTCCCCAGCATGTTGTGTTTGTCCTTCTGTGGTCAGACTCTCAAGACCAAGTAGCTGCTACGATAGTAATAACTGTATGGCCTGTTCCTCTTGGGGAGGACAACTCTGGTCTGTTTTCTGAGGCTGGGTACAACATGAAGAAGGTCTTGGAACATTGCCAACCAACTAAAGAGCTGAAACAAGAAGTCAGACACAGTGCTAACAAAATCCACACATAATCAAGATATTCTATCTTTATAAGCAAGGCTGTCTGTAGGGGCTGTGAAATCCCACCTTCTGCCCTATATATATTCCAAATAGGTTGCAGCCAGTACTTCTAAGACCACCAGGCAACATCTTGACTCCCCTAAATTAAAAGCCAAGGAAATAATGATCCAGCAGGAACAGCCAGAATGCCCTGCAAACTAAAGCCACTGTGTCTCCATAAACTTTCCTCATACCCCGCTCCTGGGACACTTTGGCTGTCTGTTTCTCACGGCCTCTCCGGCACACACCTGGTCTGATCCTACCCACACCACATGCCATCGCATCGTTAACAACTGTAACCTTTTTGAATGATTTTTTTCTCTTTATAAATATAGAACATTTTTGCTGAAAATAAATTTAGGATAGCAAATATGCAAAAGTAAGAAAGCAAAAATGACCTTTAAAATTCTACCAACTAGAAATAACTGTCAAAAGAACTTGGTGTCTCTCCTTCCAGATCCATATTAATAGGTCAGTTGATCGATAGAGAGATAGAGACTGTGGTATCCAATCTTCCCTTCTTCCTTACTAAGAAAATCTCAGTGTTGTGTCCAAATAAAAATTCTAAATTTCCCAGTTTCCCTTATAGCTGGAAATGATCAAGAGGTGTCGTCTAACCCCAAAGGCCCAAGCATTCATTTGCTGGAGATTTCTCAGAAAGTTTTCCTTTCCTGATATAAATTCTTCCTCCTCATCCTTGTCTTACCTGGAATATTTAAGCAGTTTATAATTTGGGGGAATGCTATGCTATGACAAACATCTTTGTAGCTGAAACTTAGCACACATCCGTGATGATTTCATGAATGAGATCCTAGTAATAAGAAATTACTGGGACAAAAGCATGCAAAATGTTTACACTTTTGATTGCCAAATTCCCTCAGGAATTGATGTATCAATTTAGATTTCCATCAGTAGCATATAAGAGTCCCTCTTTACCTTCACACACGCCCTTGTNCAGGAACAGCCAGAATGCCCTGCAAACTAAAGCCACTGTGTCTCCATAAACTTTCCTCATATCCCACTCCTGGGACACTTTGGCTGTCTGTTTCTCACAGCCTCTCTGGCACACACCTGGTCTGATCCTACCCACACCACATGCCATCGCATCGTTAACGACTGTAACCTTTTTGAATGATTTTTTTCTCTTTATAAATATAGAACATTTTTGCTGAAAATAAATTTAGGATAGCAAATATGCAAAAGTAAGGAAGCAAAAATGACCTTTAAAATTCTACCAACTAGAAATAACTGTCAAAAGAACTTGATGTCTCTCCTTCCAGATGCATATTAATAGGTCAGTTGATCGATAGAGAGATAAAGACTGTGGTATCCAATCTTCCCTTCTTCCTTACTAAGAAAATCTCAGTGTTGTGTCCAAATAAAAATTCTAAATTTCCCAGTTTCCCTTATAGCTGGAAATGATCAAGAGGTGTCGTCTAACACCAGAAGCCCAAGCATTCATTTGCTGGAGATTTCTCAGAAAGTTTTCCTTTCCCGATATAAATTCTTCCTCCTCATCCTTGTCTTACCTGGAATATTTAAGCAGTTTATAATTTGGGGGAATGCTATGCTATGACAAACATCTTTGTAGCTGAAACTTTGCACACATCCGTGATGATTTCATGAATGAAATCCTAGTAATAAGAAATTACTGGGACAAAAGCATGCAAAATGTTTATACTTTTGATTGCCAAATTCCCTCAGGAATTGATGTACCAATTTAGATTTCCATCAGTAGCATATAAGAGTCCCTCTTTACCTTCACACACGCCCTTGTGAAATTTTTGCCAATTTAATAAGGAGAAATTGCATCATAGAGATTTACCTTTCTGGTAATGTGGCAAACTAGAAAACTTAGAAACCTTCTTGCTATAAAATTGCCTAGAAATGCTAGGTTAAAAATGAGCATCTTTTCAAATGTGTTAACTGAGTTTTTACTAAAGAAAGAGAAACCATGAAGCCAAAAAGAAAAAGAAGAAAACTGAAACCAAATACCTGAAACTGAGCTGATGCTGTGGCTGCCCTGAGTGGATTGGAGGTGGGATGGGAGGGGTGTCAATCTTGATACCCAAAGAGCTCGGATTTAATGGCCACCAGCAGGCACAGGAGCTGAGGCCCGTGCCCAGGGCAAGCATGCCCAACAACTGTGATTCTCTCACAGAGCCAAGACCTTCCAAGGCTTACATCCTGGATGAAAGATGGTAGAGAAAAAAAAAAAAATCTGCTTCCTTGTAAAGAGAGATAATAAAGTAGCTTATCTAGCTTGTCCAGGGCTCTGGATGGAAAACATATCTCCCCTGATAATTGATAATGAGGGCCCTGCTTTTATCAAGTCTTGAGATTCACATTTATACCATGTGCAAGATCCATTAAGACTCCACCTCGTCCCAGGTAAGAAACGAACAGCCCAGGCTAAAAGCGCTATGGAATTCAAATGCAAGACTATTCTCCAGAGACTACATAGGAACCTCAAAGATGAAACCCTGAGAAACATGAATGTATTAATCCAAAATTCAAAATATGCAAGAAAATTAGCCACCACAAGCGAGAATCAGCATAAACTACAAACACAGACTTAGACTCCCAATCACTTCAGATAACAGAATTGTCACTTACATACCATAGGGTTGTTTTAATTTCCAAGAAACACTTTCTTAAGATAAAATATCACATTCTGTTCATGACCAATTCCTATTCAATGTTTTTTTAATTGAAATATAACTGATTATACATATTTGTGAAGCTTTTAAATCAATGTCTTAGTGAAAGATACACACTTGTCAGATTTATAGAAGACACATAACTTGAACAGAAGACAAATCTTCCATATGCCAGCATCACATGTTTAATAAGATTTTGAAAGGATAGAAAGATAAGCTAAAATAATAAAATGAAATGTAGCAGGGATAAAATTAATTTCTGCTACCTTAAAAATAACTGCAAAGTACAGAACAGATGTATTTGGCTTGCAGTGATTCAGGTGAATAAAGACAGGAAGAAGTGGGGAGGTGTCACAGCTACTTCTTTTTATTGAGATATAATTCACATATATCATTAGTGTACAATTCAGCAATTTTTAGTGTCTTCACATGATTGTATAACTACCACCTCTATCTAGTTCCAGGAAATTTTCATCAGCCCAAAAAGAAGCTCCTTACCCATTAGCAGTCACTTCCCATTCCCTCCTCTCTCCAGCCCCTGCAACCCCTGATCAACCTCTGTCTCTATGGATTTGCCTGTCTATTCTGGAAATTACATACAAGTAGAATCATATAATATGTGGCCTTTCGTGTCTGGCTTCTTACACTCAGCATGATGTTTTCAAGGTTCATCCATGTTGTACCATGTGGCAGTACTTCATTCTTTTTTTGTGGCTGAATAGCATTACACTGTATGGATATAACACATTTCTTTTATCCATTCATCAGCTGGTGGGCATTTGGTTTGTTTCCAGTTTTTGCCTATTATGAATAATGCTGCTGTGAACATCTGTGGACAAGATTTTGAGTGCAGGGCCGGCCCGGTGGCACACTGGAGAGTGCGCCGCTTGGGAGCGCGGCGGCGCTCCCGCCGAGGGTTCGGATCCCATGTGGAGACCGGTTCCTGCTCACTGGCTGAGCGTGGTACGGGTGCAACACCGAGGGTTGTGATCCCATTGCCGGTCCCCGGTACAGGTGCGACACCGAGGGTTGCGATCACGTTGCCGGTCAGTAAAAAAGACAAAAAGGAAAAAAAAAAAATAGATTTTGAGTGCAACTGTTTTCTCCCATTCAGTGGTTTGTCTTTTCACTTTCTTGACAGTGTTCTTTGAAGCCCAAAAGTTTTTAATTTTGGTGAAGTCCAACTTATCTATTTTTCCTTTTGTCACTTGTGCTTTTGGTATCATAGAGAAGAAACTGTTGTTTACTCCAAAGTCACAAAACTTTATGCTTATGTGTTCTCCCAAGAGTCTTACAGTTTTTAGCTCTTAGATATAGGCCTTTGATCCATGTTGAGTTAATCCTTGTAGATGGTGTGAGGTAGCGTCCTGGATGGAGATCACATGTGACATCCAGTTGTCCCCCCACCATTTGTTGAAAAGAGACAATTTCCTCATTGAATTGTCTTGGCACTTGATAATTACATTTGATTTGACTGCCAGAAGAGCTAAAAGAAAGCCAGGTTAAACTTAGGATTCATTAATAACCATTCCCAGGGTACCAGTGCCCTTTTTCTGGGACTGACATGTCTGCTGGGCACCTCCACCACCCCTGAACACTGCATTGGGGACAGCTCCATCAGTTCTCCAAACTTGATATATTTTTTTTTTATCTGTGCCAGGGTGTAAAAGACAGTCATACTTTAATGGCTTTGTATTCACAAAGCTAGTATAGAAATTTCAAATCTTTTTCAGCACCAGTAATAGGTATTATTTCTGAATCACTGACCATTTGTTTCCCATAAACAATTATATTGCTAACAAATTTTGTTATTTCAACATACAGATGACATTTCCTGGAAAGCAGCTGTTTGAGCTCCTTGAGTCTGGAGTGACCCCAGCAAAGCCCGGGCCCAGCCCACATTGGAAAGGACACACTGGGGAATCAAGCTTCCGCACACCTACAAGAAAGCCACTGACTCAGGTGAAGCCACATGGGCTTCTGGGTAACTGGATTTACTTGGATGCTCCTGGCTTCTGAGCATTTTCCTTTGTTGGAGCCACAGACTTGCAATGGTCAAGCCTTCCTGGATTGCATTGGGTAACATCCATTACTTAGGTCACCCCCACATTTTGTTTATAGCTTTACTATGTGTCTTAGTCCATTTTGTGTTGCTGTAACAGAATACGTGAGACTGAGTAATTTACAAACAATAGAAGTTTATTTGGTTCACCTTTCTGGAGGCTGGGAAGTCCAAGAACATGGCACCATCATCTATTGAGGGCCTTCTTACTGCACCATCTGCAAACAGAAGTACAAGAGAGGAGGAGGGAGCAAAAGAGTGAGGGGGGGTCAGCCTCACTTTTATAACAAGCCCACTCTCACGATAACTAACCCACTCCTGGGATAACAATGTTAATCTATTCATGAGGACAGAGCCCTCATGACCTAATCACCTCTTATTGGGCCCCACTTCCCAACACTGTTGCATTGGGGAGTAAGTTTCCAACATGTGAACTTTGGGGGAAATGTTCAAGCCATAGGGCTATGGTGTTGATTCATACTTATTTGTAATAAGATTAAGAGCTAACAGGTATTGAGAGTTTATTATGTGCCAAGCATTGATCTAAGAACATCACTCATTCTATAACTAGGTATTGTGTCAACACCCACTTTACAGATAAGGAAACTGAGTGTCTAGGTAACTTTAGAAAGATCACACAGCTCATAAGGATTCAGAACTCTGAAGTCTGGCCCCAAATCATTAGTGGTGTACACATCCAGATTGTAAGCTTGTGGAGGACACCA
>NW_007731630.1:0-13605 GCF_000696425.1 Galeopterus variegatus
GAAACTAATAGTAACATTAAGACAGCTTTCTAAAATATGTACAATGCTTCTAATTTATAAAGTTCTTTCAGAACTATTTAATCAAAGCAGGAATTTATAAATGCAAAAACAAACAAACAAACAAACAAAAAACAAACCCAACTTGCCCAGAGATGAAAATGACTAAAGTTGTGAATGGTGGAAATGCAGTTTTAGAAAATACACATTTACAAATAGTAGGGCATGGAATAGGGCTTAACATATTTGAAAAACAGTAAGAGATGACAAGAATAGGAAAAAAAGTGTTTGTTTACATTCTTTAAGTAATATCTCCTTGAAAATATTCTAATTAGATAGTATAAGAAAGCCCTGCCTACACCTGGGTCAGCAAATTACATAACCTATGGGCCCAAACTGGCTACACGCATTCATTTCCTTACTGTCTATGGCTACTTTTGTGGCCAAGGTGAGTAGATGCAACAAAAGACATACAGCTCGCGGAACGAAAATATTTAAAAGTTTGTGGATCCCTGGTCTACTGCAGACTTTCGTCTCTCCTATCTGCCTGAGTAAATCCTATTCTTATTCAAGTTATTTTCAGGTATGCTAGAAAAGAGGCAAATGGGGAAGAGAAGGACAAATAAGGGAATCCATAAAGGGGACAAGAATTTTACCATTCATCTTCTGAACTAATATGGGCACTTTTCAGTGATGTAATTTTTCTTCTGGGAATTCTAATGAGATACTTGCTCATGCTGCATAAAAAGTATCCATTAAATACACATATCCGTGGAGGTCTTGCTCCTATTTTCTGGCATTTTCATATATCTCTGGGGCTATTGATATAAACAGCCTGTCCAAGGATCAAATGGGAAGAAATTAAAGAAGGTTCCTTTCTGGAGCCCATTGGTAGACTTACCTCCGGCAGAGTGAATACATCCTGTTGGAGGCAGTAATTCGAAAATACTCTGGTTTTGAACGGGAAGAGCTGCCACTTATGGTTCCCAAACCTAAACGCTGATAGTCTCTGAAACAAGCTCTTTCTACTAACTGTTCCATTGTAGACTTCTCTGAGGCCTTCAGGGTGGTACTTGTAGGGAGTTCGCTATCATCTGAAACTGTGATGGCAGAGACAAGCTTTGAAGAAATGAATAGCTCAAAGTAAAGGATTTAAAACTTCTTTTTGAAGAGGATCTTTAAAAGAGGTTTACATTAGGGCTACAGGTATTACGTATATCACTGATTAAATCATGCAACATCTGTGAGGAATCATACTCGAACGTAAAGTAAAACAGTAATGGATAGTCAGGAAATCAAATATAAGAAACCTGATTAACTAAAAAATGTCAGGAAATAATACCATTTAAATACTTCCTAAAAATAATATAATTTTGAATTCATTACCCATATTTTTCTGTTTCATTACGGCTTGCTTATTAATGTGAAATTACAGTGATTTCTACTTAGAACTCTTAAAAACACCCAAATGTTGTCAGGGGCTAACTTGTCAGTAAAATTTATCTTTAATATGATCACTACGAAATTCATCACCCAGGTTTCGGTTTATTTTTCAGAGCATAAACGTTTATTAGAAATTTCTAGATTAATCAGAAGTTCAGAAGTTCACCAGAATGAAAAAGAGTTTTCTTAGGGAGGTATAAAGAAATTCTACTTTTTTCCTGGAAATATTTTTGTTAGGGGATGTTGTATACATGGGAAACTCCCTCACACTTTTGCAATCACATGTTACAGAATCCTTTAAGATTTTAGATATGAAAGAATTTACTCAATAATCAAGTATTTTAGGGAGGATTTTCTTTTTTTTTAAAGGACATTCCTAATTGGGACTGCATGTTCTAACTACAAAAAAAAAAAAAATTCCATGTTAAAAATGTCCTAATTTACTTTCCTACTTATTTTTAAAATGAGAGATGTGCAAGGGAAAGATATGGCTCTCTTTCATGAAAATTAAAGAAAAAAAGAAAAAACCAACAGTTTATCCTGACAAATATAAGACTTTGAGTTTCAATTTGTGAACTTCATAATTCAACATAATCAGGCATCAGTTTTGTATTGCTGTTTTATTTTCAGAGAAGCAAAAATATCATATAATTTGGTCTTTTGGGGGAATAACTATCAAAGAATAATAGTTTTTGTCTCATGAAGTCATAAAAATTTCAAGTTGGAAGAGTCAATCATGATGGATAGCAGTAATTTTTTTATGGCTTTCCATATGACTGTGAGGAGGCCAGGGTTCCAACTAATAGACATTTCAGTATCGTAATGGTGGGTCTTTTAATTGTCCCCAGAGGCAAGCTTGTATGTACACATTCTCACACAGGGTATGCATATATACACACAAAACCACACACGTTTCTTTATCCCAACGAACTCAAACGGAGACCTTACAACCAACGTTCTCTCTAAAGATGAGGTTTCTTTTTTTAAGAT
This sequence comes from Galeopterus variegatus, assembly GCF_000696425.1. Lineage (NCBI taxonomy): Eukaryota > Metazoa > Chordata > Mammalia > Dermoptera > Cynocephalidae > Galeopterus > Galeopterus variegatus. Next base: position 2,431 of record NW_007731630.1, read on the forward strand.
GATGTCACAGGGTATGCATATATACACACAAAACCACACACGTTTCTTTATCCCAACGAACTCAAACAGAGACCTTACAACCAACGTTCTCTCTAAAGATGAGGTTTCTTTTTTTAAGATGATGTTAGTAGTAGTTGTTTTATAATCACTGGTGATTGATTCTAAGATTCTGAGAAGGAAAAGTGTGTAATGGCATTTTGCTAACCATTAGATCAGATTCTTTGTCATGTTAAATTTAATAATACATTTTCCTACTAGCTTTCTGTCTCTATTTTCCTAACTGAGAGGTATCTCAGATGCCCAAATTCTGTTCTTTTATTAAATACTTAACAGGAGTTATTTTCTTATCATTTAAGAATTCCTTCATCGTAGGTCCCCTGCTTTGGTGAAGAGCACCCACAATGTTCTTACCAAAAACACAAATCTTCAACTTCAAATATTCAATGTCCTTACTTCCTTATTCTTATTACATTTGTAAGGTACCGGGGACTATCTTATACCCAAATTCTCTGTGCAGCAGGGTTTCCTTCTTTTACCCTTTAATGAGACCCACATAAAATGGCCAATTAGCTGTATGAATTTAGTAAAGGAGAAGTATAATTTAACAAAATCTTACCAGAACAATGGAATATTGGGAAAAATAATTTTTCCCCGCAGTTCTGAGAAGCTAGTAAATGCTTCTAATCTTCTCATGAAATCTAGGTTTTTGTGAGTCGAGGTGTAAATGAAAGTACATTTTAGTTTCTTATTCACATGAGAAGAAAGAATAAAATTGAAAGATGAAAGAAAAATGAGTTCTCACATACCAGATATGTCATCTTCGTCATTCCATCCAGGACGATTTACTCTCTCTTCCACAATTGTTCCTGTCCTCCTCTTCAATAAATACTGCCGTCCAATTGTCATTTTCCCTGCCCTTTTGGCACCTTTCACAATTGTTTTTGAGAATGTGCTACAAGTCAGAAACCAAAGAGAATGGCAATTTAATATGAAGGTACCACTTATATTTCTGACACCTACATAGCTCAAATTGTTCTCCATTCCCACAGCCACTAGTATTGCCCACACTTTCAGTAAGCCTGTCCTTTTTCAGATAACTTTTTTATATGGCAGTAGACTAATTTCCTATAAAACACCTTCATCATCAGGGAATTGCAAAAAGTACAAGAACCTGATATAATATGACACAAGCTACTTATCACCCCAAATCTAAACTCCTCTGATTGGCTTTCTAGTCAAGCATGCCCTGAACCCACTCTGGTTATCCATCCCATTGCCTCCACCACAGTTGCCACAAATCATGCTCGTAGAAATCCTCCTACATGGAAAGCCAGCCTGCCCCCTTCTCCACTGATTCAAACTCTCTTTCCACTAACTCACAAGTCCTTTTTTGAGATCGAAACACAATTATAGCTGGCAATGCCTTTACTTATTTTTTAAATGTCTTAAGTGTTTATGTGTGGTGTCCTGCCTCTAACTGACTATAAACCTTCTGAGATATAGAAAAAGAATAACATAATTTCTCTTCTTGAGAGGAGAAAAATAAGAAACCAGAAATTTAAGTATTCTTTTGAGAATCAGCTATAATTAAAGAGAAACCAGAATGTAAAGAATTTGGACCTAAAAGGTACTTTATTTATTAAAACAGTTTACCCTTTCTTGCTGATAGAAAATCTCTGCTGGGTATTTACAATCCAGAGAATTAAACAAAGAACTTATTAGTTATTTCCTAACTAATCAGATGGAGGTAAAGATTTTGAGAAAGATTGTTCTTGATTATGCTCTTCTCTACCACAAAGAACAGAACTTTTTTTGTGTTTTCTTGCCATTTGATAAAAAGTGATAAGGATTCTTCTACCATCAAACAGTTTTGCCAAACCCTGTCTTTAGTCATCTGCAATTAAACCTGAGGCTTATGAAACATGTTTTAGATAACTGTTGGGAATCATAAAATACTGATTTTTAATATTAATTCTATTGTAAATGACTTCAGATGTAACTTAAACTCAATGGGATTTTTGAAAAATTTTCCCAGCTAGAGCTATATCTTTTGTTTCACATACTTGAGGCAATTCTTAAATTTTTTAAACTGCTATATTTCTGTTGCAGCTGATATAACAGCTTGGTACAGATATATATTTCTGAAACTAATATAAACATATATATATTTCTGATAGTTTCTAAAACTAAAACACCATATAAAGCTTTGTTTCTTCTACAGAGGGCCGGGATAACAAACATCATAGGCTACTCTGTTGACCCTATAGTGCTAAGAGGCTTGGCTCACCATTGTAAACCCTTAGGAGACTGTTCATTCTTCAGCATATCATACATGGATATTCACGGTCTCCTTCACTTGCCAGGTAATACGGTGGCTAACTATGCAACTAAAAAATGACATACTGCCTGGAACCTCAAATCTTCTGTAATCCCCAATCTATCCCACTTTCAGGCAAAGGAAAGGCCTTTTCTCCAAAGTCTGCAAAGATCTCCCTAATATGTAATTTAGGCAGATGTCCAAATTCCAGGGAATTAATAGTGAATTAAATGAAATTTTAGCCCCTATATTTTATCTCTGGTGGAAGAGAATTTTAAAATAATTGCTATTTTGTCCCTTTTCTCCAAAGTCTGCAAAGATCTCCCTAATATGTAATTTAGGCAGATGTCCAAATTCCGGGGAATTAATAGTGAATTAAATGAAATTTTAGCCCCTATATTTTATCTCTGGTGGAAGAGAATTTTAAAATAATTGCTATTTTGTAATAACTGAAATTTAAAAGTTTCAACATAAATTCCCCAAAACTTTCATCAGAAAATAGGGTTTGTACTAAAGAAATATGACAACTAAATGTAATGTCTGATCCTGAATTGAATCCTGAACCAGAAAAAAAAGTAGCTATAAAGAATCATCAGCAAAATTTGAATAGAAACTGTGAGTTAGATAAGAGTTTACGTCAATTAAATTTCCTGATTTTGATTACTGTACTGTAATTATATAAGATAATGTCTTTGTTCTTAGAAAATACATATTAATGTGTTTAAGGACAAAGGGGCATTTTGTATATAACTCAAATGGTTCTGAAAAAAATATGTATGACAGAGAATGACAAAGCAGATGGACCAAAATAGAAACCACTGGTAAATATGGGTAAAGGATACATAGGAATTCTTTGTTTTACTGTTATACATAAGTTTGAAATTGTTCAAAATAAAATGTTATAAAAAAAGAAAAAAGAAAATAAGGCCCCTGTCTCTGGATGAAAGCAAAACTGTCTATTAGGGCTGGATATTAATAAAAGCTGAAGGGATAGCTCAAAGGCAGTTAGAAAGTGATCAATACGGGTAACGGAAAATAGAATTTCACATCCTAAAAATGCACCTCAGCAATGGACATCATAGTCAAAGCCTCTTAGACCTTTTAGTTTTTGAAACTCATTACATATGTCAATGCTGCTATTCCATAACTTTTCGAGCATGGTTCAGTGGGCTTGACAGAATGGTGAACAAAAGGAGCAATCACTTACACACTGACACAAAATATAAGTCACTTCCTCTGACAATCAGATAAGGGAGGGCTCAAATTAAGAGAGCTGTCTTTCTTCTTACCGAAAGGAAGTGTTCTTTTCCTTCTGTTTGGGTAAAATTATTTGCGGGGTAGTTTGTCCAGCAGCAAAAGCAAAGGTGCTGAAAATGGACTGAGGATAACGGAACTTCATCAGCTGTTTCTTAAAAATCTCTACTACTTCTGGACTGACTTCTTCATCAAATGCTACTTTAATCAACTAGAGACAAAAGAGATTACGCATATCAGAAGCATTAAGGATTTCTAAACAACTATCCCCCAAATTATTGAAATAACAGAAAATAAAAATACCTAATGGCAAGACTTTGAAAGTTGAAGGGATTTTAGATAATACACAATTTAATTTTTTAATTTAAAAAATAAAGCGAGACTCAGGTTTTGTCACCATAGATGATTAGTTGGCAAGGAAGATCATCTATCAAAAAGTTGGTTTTCTTTAAGACGATTCTGTGATGGGATAGAGACTTAACTGATAGTGGGTGAAGTAGCAAACACAGCCTTCTCATTTCTCAACCTCTGGTTATAGATAGGGAATTTGGCATTAGGTTCCTTTCTACCCAGAGATACCACAAATCAAGGAATTAAAAAAAACATCAGTTTGACTAGAATTCTAATCACTATGTCAGGCAATATTTGAGTGTAGAGTTTTTTGGCAGTTGGAACAGTGAATCCCTAGGTGGTCAATGCTCTCAGGAGACAGGAGGTCTGGAGCCTAAGGATCAGCAGCCTCAAATTTTATGCAGTTAGCACAGCAGCTACTAGGGAAGGCTCCTTGATAGAAGGAACGAGGAAAGAATTGGAATTGTTGGAAATTTGAAAAGTCAGAGAGAAGGCATGAAGAATAGGAAAAGCAAAATATTACAGACAGAATTTTTTTTTGACTGGTAAGGGATTGCAACCCTTGGCACAGTGTGGTCCACACCACACTCAGCCAGTGAGCACACCAGCCATCCCTATATAGGATCCGAACCCGCAGCCCCGGTGCTACCAGCGCTGCACTCTCCCGAGTGAGCCACAGGGCTGGCCCTACAGACAGAATTTTTAAAAATGGAAAAACTAAGAAAAGATCACTTCTTCCAGGGTCTGGTGTGCATCAGTAATTCTAGAAGTTCAGATATGCTCACAGCCCCCTGGAAAAACCCTTGCTTTATTGGGGGTTATTCAGTTAGTAACAATAGTACTTTAGCCCTAGCTATACTTCTTGGAGTTTTGCCTCTTCCATAGAAGAGCCATAGGCATTTCCTTCTGAAACAGATGCCAAGAGAATTGCTTTTTATCTAAAGTCTTTATAAAACAGGAACTGAGGTATAACTTGGCAGAGAACAAGAGTCAATTGTGTGTGTCTGAGTTTCTAAGATCACTAAGTATTGACAGATAATCTGTTTCTACTCTGAGTTGGCGAAGGGGCTCCTGAAATGAAGGATTAAAAAGACTATTCATGAGGTTACTCAGCTGAAGATTACCCTCTCAGACCCTCTAATCCTCCTCACCCTCTAACTTCTGACTACATGAAACACAAAGTGGCCATGACATCATTAGATTTGCAGAAAACTTTTGAATAGTAGAAAAATTGCTTCCTTTCTTGATACCTGAAAACATGCTGATGTGATCTGCAGTCCTTCTTGCATGTTCTGCTGTAGCTGGTTCTGCATTGTGATCTTCTTTTCCTTGGTGACGGAGGCAATGGGAAAACTCCGCACAACCGTCTGCTCACCAACTGTAGGAAGACAGGACAGACTCAGCAACTTTATAGCTCTTATCTAGAGTCTCTGCTGCTCACTTCATCAGCCTCTGCTGGAGAAATGTATCTGGAGAGGACAATGCCCAGGAATGCAGTCAGAGAAAATGCCATGATTCTAGAATCTCATTCATTAATTTTTTTGCATGGTCATTCATCCCTGAGACATATCCTTTCCCAGAGTGAAGTATCTATCACAGCCTGCCTGCCTTAGTTCTTTCTATCTCCCCAACTTACTGTCTGCCACACAAAATCACCTGGTTTAAGGCAATCTTATAGGAAAAGTAGGTTTTATACAGAAAAAAGAAGTATCCTCAAATATTAAAAAGACACCTAAGATATTTAATGTAAGAATAAAGCAAAAGAGAACAGGTTTTTAAAGTTTGTTTTCATATGTGGCAAAAGGTTCTGTACTATATATATGTACCTTGGAAGAAAGGACTGGACTTAGGCCCAAGATTTTTAGGAGTTTAAATATTAAAGCAGGAATGAAAAAATATAAATATTTATCAACTACCTGAGGTTATGAAGATGAGAGTCCAGAAAAGAAAGAATACACACAAAGTCTCCCTTGGAGAGTTTCCAGTTCCCCAGGGGAGGAGAGTCACATATAGAATAATAATAACATGGAATTAGCTCCTAGGTTTGAGGGAACAGACTACAAGGATTTGAGTATTTCCAAAAAGGAGAAGATCTCTGCATGCTAGATGAACAGAGAATTACTCCTGGAAGAAGTAAGAGGGAAGGTGAGCTTTGAAGAGAGTATAGGATTTGGATTAACAGAGGAGAAAAGGGAGGCCATTTTAGGCAGTGGTATAGATAACATAAAGGAGCATCAATGAATAAGGGCTCACAGCTAGTAAGCTAGAGGAAGTGAGACTTGAACTAGGTTTATCTGACTTAAGAGCCTATAGATTTATCCATTTATTATCACCAGAATTCCTCAATCCCTGGATCTATCAATCCCTAACCTGGAAAGTTCTGACTATACTCTTATGTCAAGTTCGTACCCAAAGGCTAAGCAAAGTCAGGATGTACATAGGATCTAAGTCTTAGGATGCATTAAACAACCTATGCTTATATAACACATGTAAAATTATCACATTTCTGTGTGTCTTTAAAGCAGAATTTTTAAATTAGCAATTTAAAAAGAAGGGCTGGCTGGTTAGCTCAGTCACTGGGAGACATGTTTAGCAGTTAAATACTGTGAATATTCCTAAGTCACAATTCTCAGCCTCATGAAATTGACTGTTTCAGCAAATGAACCCTCAATTTATTGTTCAGAAGACACCCTTTGTTCTTCACGTAAAAATCTATGACCCAACTTCTCATTACTTTTGACAGACAAAAGTATATTCCCCCAAATTCCCCAAAAATTTGTGATGAAAAGCTTATTTAGGATTTGGAACACTCTGCAAGTCACTGTGCAACTGCATCAAAACCTCATGTACCACACAGATGTCTGTGTTTTGATGGCGTGAGTCCTACCTAGCTGATCATGGGGAGTCCCCCTGAAGAGAATTCGGTATGTGGTGAGGAACAAAGCTCCTTCTGCTGGCAGGAGCTGAGGGCCTCCAAGACCTCCAGTGGCTTCTTCTCTTCCATCAGGATCCAGTAGGACTCGAAGACCTTCACATACAATTTCTTCTCCTGGCAGTAGAGCAGGTCTAAGAATCTTGGGCTAACAACAAAAAAAAGTATTTTAAACATAACTCTTTGGGGGTTTCCAACACTTGGACCAAAGTTATCTTTTCAGTTACAGACCTAGAAAACTTGAGCCAGACTTTGCAGAATTGGGAAGAGGCAGAAATGAAGTTTCTGCATCCAAATATGAAAATATTCTTTGCAGCATTGCTTATTAACAGTAAAATAATCAGTAAATAACTCAAATGTTTGAAATATTCATACAATGAAACATTTGCAACCTTTAAAAAAAAATGACACAGGTCAATATTTGTTAACATAGAAAGATATCCAGAGTACACTGTTAAGTAAAAAAAGCAAGTTGCAAAATGAGTAAGTATATTATGATGCATTTTTGGAAAAAAAAAAAATTCTAAGACTATGAACCAAACTGTTAAAGGTGGTGTGATCATGGTTAAGGGTGGAGCTGGGAAGGCTACCAGGGACTTTCACTTTGTACAATGTGTATTCCTTTTATACTCGAATTTTATACAAGGAGCATTACTACTTGTAAATTAAAAAAACAAAGAATGAGTTTTTAAAAAGACCTAATCCTTCTTGGCCAAGTAATGAACACTCACGCATCTTGGAAAATCCTGACTCGGTATCCTTTATATGAGGAACCACATGATACACTCCTCTGAAGAGTTTAGGGCTAGGAAAAAAATATATTTCTCCTGGAGGTCTAACATGTTTCTTTTTTAATAAGCAATAAAAACTACATAAATCAGCACTATTCTCTTTGCTTACTCTAGGAAATTAGAGCTAAATGTAAAGCCAAAGTATAGTGATCACAGTGTCTCAGGTTTCTGACAGAATTATCTTTCCTATCTGTCTGGCTTCTGATTTCTCCTTTGAATTTATTTTCAATAGTTTTGTTAAATAGGCAAGAGGGTACTGAACACTAGTCCACAGACTGGTGCCAGACTAGCTTCAAAATAATCATTTGGGAGGCTTGTTAAAATACAGGTTTCCAGGCCATGTCTGAGGGTACTCCAGTTCAGGAGGCTGGGGTGGGGTTCAGGACTCTGAATTTTTAATAGACTTTCTAGCTGCTTGTGATGTACAGCCAGATTCAGAAACTTGGTGTTTTTATGGTAATCGCTTTAAATCCTTTTTTTTAGAAGTAGTCAGGGCATAAAATCTTAGGTTAGGCTTGGAAGTTAAAACTGTTCATAATTTATACCCTTCCTATAAAAGTAGACTCAATAAGAGGTTATTATTGCTCCCTTTGTTGAAGCCAAGAAAGGATACTATTCCTATTTCAGTATCCTTTTTATAAGGTTCTACATGACAAACTCCTCTGAAAGTTTAATGTGTCATTAAAACTGGAGCTGGTCTCTGTAAAAGGTTAGGAGAAGGTACTTCCTGGAACATAATAGCCTATTGTTGCTGCTTTTAAGAAGAGACACTATATCCTGAAAGCATGTAGTCTGGAATAATTACCTTCTGTATAGGTGGAAGTCTTCTACTTTCTCGATGCACTGCTTCTAGGGTCTCAATGTGCATAGCTACAATTCCTAGGAGGAATCAGAGTTTTCAAAATGAAAGAGCACATAACGAGCAGAATGAAAACAAATTCTAGATATTTCAGAATTAAAAATGAATCAAAGCTTGGTGGTTTCTTAAAAAGTTAAACATAGGGCCGGCCCGGTGGCGCACTGCTACAGTGCGCCTCTTGGGACACTGCTACAGTGCGCCGCTTGGGAGTGCGGTGGCGCTCCCGCCAAGGGTTTGGATCCCACAAACAAACCGGTTCCCGCTCACTGGCTGAGCAAGGGGCGGGTGCAGCACCGAGGGTTGCGATCCCGTTGCCGGTCCCGGTCCGGTACGGGCGCGACACTGAGGGTTGCTGTCCGTTGCCGGACACGAAAAAAGACAAAAAGAAAAAAAAGAAAAAAAAAAAGAGTTAAACATAGAATTACCATAAGACCTAGCAATTCTACTCCTAGGTATTTACCTAAAAAAGCTGAAAAGAAGGACTCAAACAGATACTTGTCTGGGAATATTCATAGTAGCATTATTCATAATAGCCAAAAGGTGAAAATAACCTGTGCTCATCAATGGATAAATGGATAAACAAAATGTGGTATGTTTATATAATGAAATATTATTCAGCCATAAAAAAGAACAAAGTTCTGATATATGCTACAACATAAATGAACTGTGAAAAAATTATACTAAATGAAATGTCAGACATAAAAGTACAAACACTGTATAATTCCACTTACATGAAATACCTAGAATAGGCAAATTCATAAAGACAGAGAGTAGATTAGAGGTTACCAGGGACTGGGGGGTGGGGAAACAGGAGTTATGGCTTAATCGGTACAGACTGTCTCTTGGGGTGATGAAAAAGTTTTGGAAATAGACAGTGGTAATGGTTGTACAACATTACGAATGTAATTAATATCACTGAATTGTGCACTTAAAAATGCCTAAAATGGCAAATTTTATGCTATGTACATTTTACCAGAATTTAAAAACATTTTAAAACAACTCATCAGAAAATAAACTACACAGAAGACAAGTATTATGGGTTTTATGCTGAAACTCAATTATTTCCAATATTCTGATTCTTTATTATTCTCCATTATCCAGGCAAAATGATTACCTGGTATCATGCAGTGAAGGCTCTTGATGTGATCCTGAGTAACTCCACTCTCTGTACAAACCTTGTCAATAAATCGGGTAATGAACCGCACAACAGAGTTGGCAATGTCATTATTCTCTGAATCTTCAAACCCACTCTCTGTATCATAGCTCTCAGCTACACTTCCTGCAATACTGAGAAAGTCAAGGAAAGAAATCATGGTCAGTACTGAAATGCAACAAATGACTACTATATCACAGTCAACTTACATAGCAATTTAAACTTGCTTAAAGAGATGTATGCTGAAGTAGTAGGATCACTTAACTCCATGGTTCCTTCATAAATGATAGCAGTGAAACACAATGTTCTACTTGCCTACACTTGGAAGCATTTCAGGCTTTATCCTTTCGACCCAGATTTGTTTCTGTAAGTGATCTTCTGTCAGTCTCTCAAAATGAACTCAGGAACCACAGAGAATAAAGCAAAAGGGGACTCTTTCATTAATTATCTGCTACTTGAACTTTCTAAAAAAAAAACTTGTTCTTCCAAATTAATTACTAGATAGAGCCAGACAAAGTAATATGGCTATATTTGGCAACCAGGGAACATGTTCCCTGGTAGGCAAAGTAAAATAATTTTTTTCAGCAGCTAGCCTATTCTTCCCTCATGGGAGGAACACAGTGTCAGTATTCATCTCTCTCTGAGTGCATCTAAACACTTTTGGCCACTTTGAAGCTACCGTTCTTCTGTAGGTGATAAAATCATACAAGAGAAGGGAACACATTTGAAATGGAGCAGATGGGAAAGCTCAGTCCCATCCCTCGTAGTGTATTCAGTTCCCATTATACAACAAATCAGACTTCTAATTATGGAAAAGACTCATTTGCCTGTTCTAACCTACTCACTGCTGTTTCCTTCAAAGCCAACCACACTGGCTGAATTGGTGTTACAGTAGAGCTAAGCAGAGAATGTATGGCCATCATACAAAGCATTAAAGAATTTAGGTGCCATAGCCACTCACTGTGAGAGAGCATAGTCATCTATAATGGAGACTTTTTGAAAAAAGGAAAATATGGTTATTGATGGTCATAATGGAAATTAACTTGACTGGCAGTGGGAGATAAAGTTAAGGACAGACTAAGAAAGATCTTCAACATCAAGTAGATGAGTCCAGAATTGAAAAAACAGTCTTGTGGGATTATGAGCAGTAAAGTACTGTAAAAGCATCATTTCAGGAAGATTCCTTTGGCAGTAGGGCAGATAACCATAGAAAGAGGAATAAAAAAAATGAAACAACTAAGAGACTATTATAACAATTATGGGGGACGGCCCAGTGGTGCACTGCTACAGTGCGCCGCTTGGGAAGTGCGGCGGCGCTCCTGCCGAGGGTTTGGATCCCACATGCAGACCGGCCGTTCACTGGCTGAGCGAGGAGCGGGGGCAACACCGAGGGTTGCGATCCCGTTGCCGGTCCCAGTCCGGTGCGGGCGCGACACTGAGGGTTGCGATCCGTTGCCGGTCACGAAAAAAAGACAAAAAGACAAAAAAAAAAAAAAAAAAAAAAAAAAAAAATTTTGG
>NW_007731630.1:14561-27107 GCF_000696425.1 Galeopterus variegatus
AAAAAAAAAAAAAAAAAAAAAAAAAAAAAAAAAAAAAAAAAAACCAATTATGGCTTGAAATGATTAAGGGCCTAGGCTACACTATTCACACAAAATAACTAAAGGATGAACTAGAAACTCTACATAGGAACAAATAAATCTGTGCAGTAGATTGTATGGTGCAAAATGCAGACTCCAAATTGTCTAGCCTGGAAGACCAAAACTCTGAGGTGTTCTTGACAAAAATGAAGTACCCAGAGGTTGGGCCCAGAAATTCAGGCTTGTGAATGAGCTTTCTGATAGAGTATGAATAACCTGGCAGAGGGACTGAAAATGGGAAGAGACAGAGAGCTGCCTGAAAGAGCCTGAGAAGGATTTATGAGAGCTAGAAGAACTACCAGGATGTTGCAGCATCTATCACTGAAGACCTAAAAAGGACAAAATTTTAGTACTGTTCAGGTGATCAGTTCATTTATTCATTCATTTAATCATTTGTTCAACCGAACATTCATTAAGTATCTACTATGTGTAAAGATGTTGGGGATACAGCAATAAACAAAACAGACAATGGAGACAGGCAATAAGCAAATATATGAAAATAAATCAGGTTGTGGAAAATATCATGAACAAGAAATAAAGCGAGGTAGGAGATAGAGTGATGGAGATGTTACTTAAGATAGGAAAGTCAGGAGGGCCTCTCTGGGTAGGTGACATTTGAGCACAGACCTAAATGAAGTGAGGGAGTGATTCTTGTGACTATTTCAGAGAGCATTACAGATGAAGGAACACCAAGTACAAAGGCCCTCAGGCAGTAATATGCATGGAGAATTTGAAGATTAGCATAGGCAGGGAGACCAGTTTGGTTGACATAAGAGTAACAGGAAGTAAAGTCAGAGCAGTCCTACACTGTTGGTGGGACCGTAAATTAGTACGACCACTATGGAAAACAGTATAGAGGTTTCTCAAACAACTACAGATAGATCCTCCATCCAGCAATCCCACTTCTGGGTATATACTCAAAGGAATGGAAATCATCATGTCGAAGGGATACCTGCACTGCTATGTTCATCGCAGCTCTATTTACAATAGCCAAGACATGGAACCAACCTAAATGCCAATCAACAGATGACTGGATAATAAAAATGTGGTATATATATATCATGGAATACTACTCTGGCATAAAAAAGAATGAAATTCTCCCATTTGCAACAACATGGATGAGCTTGGAGAAACTTACGTTGAGTGAAATAAGCAAAGTGCACAGGGATAAATACCATATGTACCCTTCCATGAATGGGAGTAAGAGATAAAGAAGAAGGAAAGACCACAGTGGTGCATTGGACTTGCAGAGGGAGAGAACATACCTAGGGATACAAAGTGGAGTGGGAAAAGGCAGATGGGGAAGAAGGTCAGGGATAATTGAGGGGATAATTGGGTGAAGGACATGGGGTATAATCACAATTTGTGGTAATGGACATGCTGCCAGTATGGAACTGGCCATCACATCTTAGGCATGAATGGTGACAATTTGCTTTGTACCCCATGAATATTCATAACCAATAAAAACAAAACATTAAATTAAAAAGGGGGGGGGGACAGTAGCCAGGAGACAGATCCTGTTAAACACTTCAGGCCATAGTGAAGACTTGGGCTTTCAGTCTTACTGGTATGGAAAGTCATTGGAGGGTAGAGAGGAAGGCATTATTGAGGACATAATTACAGGCAAATGCCATAGATAAGCTGAGGAAAAAGAGGGCTAAGAAATAATCACTTTGGCAAGAAGGAGCTCACTAGTATTTTTCCAGAGTGCTTTCTATAAACTGCTTCGGCAGATAGTAACTGAAGGACTGGATCAGTAGTAGGTGAGACATTTGGAAAATTAGGTCATGAAAGAGAAAAGAGTGTGGGAGGTGGTTAAGAATAGTAGGATGAAGTGAAGGTCTTTTAATACAGAAAAGCTGATCAAGTCTGAAGAAGGGAAAAAATGGTTAATTTTTGAAATATGTACAGCAATATTTGCCCAAAATGCATTATATTCTCTGCTAAGCCAAGACTGGCCCCAAGAAGAGTAGGAAGAGGGTCTCTGTGTGTCTACATTTCCAGTACCTGTTTGTGACAATGCTGTTGCTCCCACTCTCCCAGTCCCCTGGTGCTGATGTTCTTAGGAGCTTGTTTTTACTTGTGTCTAGTGGAACTAACAGGTTGACCATGAGGTTTGCAAAGTGAATGGCCTGACTAAAGACAGTGCTTTCCTCATGTTGCACCAGCTCTTGCTGAGTTGATTTGCTCAGACTAGGCCAAAGGCGTAGCTGTTCTGCTGCCAGGTCCATTGCTGTCTTTTCCTGATATTGATCATCAGGAAGCTTATCCTAAAAAACAATAAAAACACAAAGCAATACAATCCAAAAAGAACATCCATCACTTTATATTTCAAAAAACATGAAAGATGTTTTAATCATTCTTCTATTAAATACCTATATCAGCAAAAATGAAAACATACTAGCAAAATATAACGACCCCAACCTAGTCCTCTTTTTCCCAGATCCAACAGTCCTTGAATGAACCCATGTGACAAACCCAACGAAGCAGTAGCATAGCACAGATGGATGTTTCTCATTGCTAACTTTTCACTGCATTTATCTATCTCTATGGCTCCATCCCTTTCCAGCTACCAGTTACAGCAAATTGTTGACCTAATGTTCCTGTAAATACCTGAGCATTTTGGTCTGCCTAGCACTTTATAGCTTGTAAAAAGCTGGTACTTCTATGGTCTCACTTGTATGTAACCTGGGGCTCAGAGACAGATGTCTTTAGAATGGAGGATACAGAAGCCAAGACATGTGTTTGATCTATGAGATAATGCTTTTGAGATATATCCATGTTAGCATTACAGCTGTTTAAAAACTACCAAAAGCACCCTGCTAGCCCAATTATTTCTGGAGCATGACCCCAAGCTAACAGTCTTTGCATCTGCTACAAGTTGCTCCTTAATCAAGTGTATTTGGTGTTCTGAAAGAAAACATATCAATTTCAAATTAAATTAGGCAAACAAGTCATACTTGTTTGTACAATAATACCATGGAATATCAGATAGATGTCAGATAGTGCTATTTGTTATTAAAGTTTCTGTTATACTCAATAATATTCCAATAATATGTCTAAAATTACCTGAGGCATATAAATATTTGAATTCTACTGTGCAGTTTCTGTTAGATATCCAAGTTCATTTATCTCATATGATATAAGGCTAAGTTAAAATGGAGGATGATGGAAAGGATCAGCAGTAATGTACTCACTCAGAATTAAAAATTACTCTTCAGTGAATCAGCATTGATAATCAGCCTTTAAGGTTGCTTTAAGTTCAATTCATGAGAATGAAAGTTTCTAATACCTATTATTTACTATGTGTCAGGCACTCCTCAATGCACTTTACATGTATTAGACATTAAAATATTACAATTATTATATCATATCTATTCATTTTACCAATGAGAAAATAATGCAGAGGGGTAATATGACTTGCCCAAGACCAGACAGCTAGTAAATGACATTTTAAAATTTCAAAATATTTTAAACTACTCTTTCAAATTAAAAACAATTTTCTTGATTTTTCTTTAATATTTCCTTGATATTTTTCTTAAAAATATTTTATACTGGCAAAATACATAGAAACATATAGATAGAATATTCCTAAAAGAAGACCTAAATTCATTACTGGCATATTTTTTAGCAGAACTACTGAATTTTATACTTATTTTAGAGTCAATTAACTTTAATTTGACCTTTCTTTAAGGAAGTTAGTTGCACAGAGACTTACGTCTAGGTACTTTAGTTTTGTTCTTTCTATTCAACTTCCCATAATTGTTTCCAGGGGATTCTTATTTATTAAAATACAACAAAAACAATTCTAGTACTAAAGAACTGTATTAAGAAGTTATGGAAAAATATAATGTCAGAAATCAACAGAAGAAAGACACTCAGAGCAGGGCTCCATAAAGTAGACCCCAAATACACTGGCAGGAAGTGGCTAGATTTCCTTTTGCCCTGGGAATATCTGCATAAGCTTTCCTTAAAGCCAGAATCCTAGCCTTACACAAGTATCTTTCTTCTTTTCTCTCACCTTTTGCTTCAGATGCGGGGCATGATTGTCCTCCTTGGCTGAGAGATACAGGGAACGAACCTGTTCCTGCACTGCATTATAAAAAGTTGTCTCCCAAAATTGCTGATTTGTCCAAATGGGGTGGTCCTGAACACAGGTGTAAGCAAACTGGCTCACTCCAGGGGCAAGTTTCTGTGAGAACACACAATATCCATCACCATGGGGCTGGCAGAGTTATAACAGTTCAGAAGGTCACAGGGGTCACAGTTAACCATAGATGTGATCAAAGGATTTCTCTTAAGAATATCTTACGATAGTATAAGCTTAGCAATCAGCAACTTACTCATCTTTAACTGGCAAACTTGAGATTGCTTTCAAATCTTTTATGGTCTCAGTCACTTTATCAAAATGCAAAACAGGCATTTTAGCAACAGCAAAGACTCAAAGTTATATGAATTAGTGAATACATGAAAAGTACCTAGCACTGTACAGTGCACAGAGTAGGCACTGTAGGTTTGATAGATATTATTACAATTAAGACATATAATAAAATCCATCATAACCTAAACATAAAACTCTAGATAATTTAAAATTTCTTCTACTTGATTTTAGAGTACAATTTTTAAAGGCAATAACTGAAAAGTAAACAAACCTATAGCCGAGCCTAACACACAGAGGAAGCACACATCATGAATTTGGGACTCAGGTGGAATTGCTCCCTCCCTGCTGTCACTCTTATCCCATTACCTCCATACCAAGGCTGCTGCCTGCTCACATACTCCCTAGAATGCTGTCCTGGGCTTCAAGTCCACTTTCTAGAAACCAAATCTGGGCACGGAAAGGTAGCCACAAATCAAACCTCCTTCCTTTCCAGGACTTCTTGCTGGGCTTTACAGTAAGAGTAAACTGAAGAGGTGACTAACAACAGAGAGAAGGTAAACTAACTCTTCAGGTAGGTACTTCATATATATATTTATACATCTAATTTAATGCTAAAAATCTAAGATGCACATTATTAATTATCTCCAATTTAAGGAAGAGAAAACAGAAGTTTAGGGAAGTTTAAGTGATTATCCAATGCCATACAAGAATTACATAAAAGGTGGAACTGGGTTTCAAGGCCAAAGTTTGGTTTCAAAACGTTTTCCCTGCTCTTTTTACTACACCAAATGGTCTTTCAAAAAAACTGAAAGCAAATCATACAATAAATTAAATACCAATTAGCATGGCTGTCTGTTTCTCCCCTGCCCATTTTAGGATTTTGTTTTCTGAAGTAATATTCTGCCTTGAAACCTCTGACAAGCCTTTATATAACACTGCATTTTTTATTTCACAGATAATTTACATTGCCATATTCCAGGAAAGAATTTGAGTTATCTTTCCACAGATGCTGCTTTCATGTGTAAAAGTTAACGATGTTTCAAAATGTTTTAATCCATCTATTTCTCAGCAAACAGCAGGTAACACATTTTGAATAGACTTTTTTTTTGTCCATTTTATTCTTTGGAATAGAGTTTATCTGTTTTTTGAGTAGAACTACAATTTCTAATGACCTTTCTTTTGAAGCAGTTTAATAAACTGAATTCTCTTCTGAAATGTTGGATACAAGATTATTGTTAAGGCTATATACATAACAGTTACACAGTAAAAATTGGCTCATTAATATACCTTTAATATAAGATAGCTGGTAAAAATGCTATGCACAATACATGCCAATTTCCTTCTTGGTCTAGAGCTGCACAAGGCACCATGCATACCTTGAAATGTAGTATTTGTGTTGTTAGAAGTGGGCCGGTTGTGGTTTTGCCTATTAGAATCTTTGTATACTGCATCCCATATGTAAGACTCCTTCAAGTTAGGACTATGTACTGCTGCTGCGGTGATTGGCTACAACTCCAATTCTCCCTATTAGGCGGCTATAAATTGGGGGTGACCATGAAGCAAAAATCAAGAGTTCCCAAGGGGAAAGTGTACAAGGATCACTGTTGGTCCTCATGACTTAAGACACAGCTACTGGGCTGGCCCGGTGGCACACTGCTACAGTGCGCCGCTTGGGAGCGTGGCGGCGCTCCCGCCGAGGGTTCGGATCCCACATACAGACCGGTTCCCGCTCACTGGCTGAGCGAGGTGTGGGAGCAACACCGAGGGTTGCGATCCCGTTGCCGGTCCCGGTCCGGTGCGGGCGCGACACTGAGGGTTGCGATCCATTGCCAGTCACGAAAAAAGACAAAAAGGAAAAAAATATATATATTAAGTAAAATAAGTCAGGCATAGAAAGAGAAATACCACATGTTCTCACTAATTTGTGGGAGCTAAAAACAAATAAATGAGCAAATATACAGACAAACGGTTGGGGAGGTGGGGAAGAAGATACAACAATCACAATGATTCCTTGAACTTGTTAAGACAAGTGAACAGATATGATGTTGATGGGTGGGAGTGGGGAGAGAGAGGAAGGAAAGAGGAATGGGTGAAGGGACATGAAAATCAACTACATTGCTCAGCATTGCTTTGGCTATGCGAGGTCTTTTGTTATTCCATACAAATGTCTGGAGAGTTCTTTCCATTTCTGAGAGAAATGTCTCTACCTATGGGAAATCATGGACAACATGTGTGATTCTGTGAGTGTGTAAGCAGTAGCCACACACACTGTGAATCATCTGCTTCTTCTGTATTCTGAATGAAGATACTTGGGACACAGATTACACCCTTTTTTTCCCCTTTGTTTTTTAGTCCTTCACTCTAAGGACTAACAATTACTTCAGTAGCTGTACACAGGCTCATTTTGAAAGGTATTTTAAAGGCTCGAAATTCAAATAATATAAAAGCATAATTGTCAACTGCACTTCCCATGAGTATAGCCAGAGGTAGTACCACTTCCTACAAATGCAGCACAATGTAACGAATAGCAGCTCTAAAAATTTTGGAGTCCTGAAATTATATTAATGTAGATGAGCTCAGAAAAACTGAGCTCTTAACAAATCCTTATCAGTCTATCACAAAGTACTTTTAGGATAATCAATACACCAAAAAAGTTTTTAATCATAAATCTTTTATTAGAACTTGACAGAGCTCTATAGGAGTCTGAGGGTATAATGAAGCCCTGCCTTACTCCTTCAGCATTTTTCTCACTGATATTGCACATTCACTTTCCTGGACACGTGCTATTTGACATTATCTTCCTGCTTATTCACAAGCTAAAATTAATAAGCAAAAATTTCTCTAAATCTTTTGAGCAAAAGTGGGACTGTATATGTCCCAAGGCAGAAAAATGGTGCAAAACAGAGTGACAGGGGCCCAGAAGGCCAGAACTCAAAGACTACTTACTAGGAGAGAATTAGAGCAGGTTGAAGTGATTATAAGAAAAACATTCTGGTGTTTATCTTATAATAAACAGTCATTAATGGCTATGGCATCTGATGTACACATAAAAAAATCATTAAATCACAAATATTTAAAATATTATTATTTTTCCAAACATGTAAATTTGCCTCCTTTCTTTGTGGTTTTGTGGCTTGTGGCTATGTCTGTTCAACTGCAAGCAAGGGCCACTGTATCCCTCACTGTACAATAGGCAGGGCCACCGCACAGATGGGCAGGTGTGTGTTCAAAACCAGCAGAGGGCAGTAGCACCTTATTCTGCCTAGACTCCATCATGGCTTGAGATAGAAATTGCAAAAATGGAGCCCTGCAGTCTGGTTGGGCTAGAAAGTGGGTGGTAAGGTGAACACTACATATCTTCACTGTACATTTGAGGGACACTATAAAGAAATGGATTTACCCAAGATCACACAGAAAGATGGGTAGAAGAGATGGGTACAGAAATAGGTTTTTTATTACTCTACATTGTCTCTGTTAGATACAAAGATTAAGATATTACATAAAACAAAGGCTGGCCAGTTAGCTCAGTTGGTTAGAGCACAGCCTTGTAACACCAGGTCAAGGGTTCAGATCCCCAGACCAGACAGCCAAAAAAAAAAAAAAAAAAAAAAGAGAGAGAGAAAGCTTTGTGACACCATCCCTTGTGAATATACAAGTAGAAGCAAATATCCTTGAGGAAATATTAGCAAGTAACAATAGATACAAATAATTATACACATGGCCAAAAGGAGAAAGATGTAATAAGACTTTCAGGATTTCAGCCTCAGTATAACCCATGATAGTAAAGAGAAAAAATAAGCACCTGAGGATCAAACTGTCCTAATTGTAATCATTTCTCTAGTTTGTAAGAAAAACTGGTCTATACGTCAGCTTCGTTTTGCACAAAGATGAGATTCAATCTATCCTGAGGGGGTGAGGGTGGTGGTGGTGGTGGTGGGAGGAATGCTGTTGTCAAATGACATCTCTTTCCCTTCAACTCTGGCAACAATATTTACATTTCATAATAATTCTTATGATTCTGTCCTAAAGAAACAAGTGATATTTTGCCATGCAATTTTATGAGATGTTTAAGAATGTGTTGACTTCCGTCCTTATCTAGAAAAAATAGCCCTGAAGGTACTAGATTAAGCAACTCCACTCATTTTCCACAAAGCTTTCAAAGGAAACATATGGCGAATAAACTCGTGGGGCTTGCCAACAAGCAGGCCAGATTCAAATCCAAATAAAGAACACAAATCATCTGAGAGATTTGATGGTCAATGGAAAGGTTAAGATGTCATTATGAGGGGCCTGTCTAAGGCTTGTCTGGCTAGACATGTTTGTTCCCCAGGCGCAAGGCTCCAATTAGGGAGCTCAGAGGGAAACCTGATTTCAGGAAAGAAAGCTAGCTGGCAAGGACTCATTCCATAAACATGTAATGGTCTTCAAGAATAATACAGAATGCAGAGATTTGCTGTCTAAATTGCTGGGGATTTCCTATCTAGTTCTGGTCTCTGGAATACAGTGTGCCTCACTGCACAGTTCAGAGATGGTGCTAGGAAGTCCTGTGATTCTACTATGGCCTGACCAAGTCCAGATATTAAGTCACTTTAAGAATTAACTTTAGAGGATTTTGCTTAGCTTTGGAGGCAAACAAAAGGAAGATATGAGGGTACTTCAAAAAGTTCATGGAAAAATAGAATTGAAATATAATACAAATCCTTTTTTTTTTTTTTTTTTGCAGTTGGCCTGTATAGGATCTGAATCCTTTTTTTTTTTTTTTCCTTTTTGTCTTTTTTCGTGTCCGGCAACGGATCGCAACCCTCAGTGTCGCGCCCGTACCAGACCGGGACCGGCAACGGGATCGCAACCCTCGGTGTTGCTCCCACACCTCGCTCAGCCAGTGAGCGGGAACCGGTCTGTATGTGGGATCCGTACCCTCGGCGGGAGCGCCACCGCGCTCCCAAGCGGGGTACTGTAGCAGTGCGCCACCGGGCCGGCCCAGGATCTGAATCCTTGATGTTAGTGTTATATAACACTTTGCTCTGACCAACTGAGCTAACTGGCCAGCTCAAAACAAATCCTTCCATGAACTTTCTGAAGTACCCTTCTAGGAATCCCTCCCTCCCTCCTTTTTAAATTAAATTTAATTATTTATTATTATTATTATTTTTGAGGTCAATTGGCTGACTATATTGACAAGATATTGATTGGTTACATGTTGAAGAAAACATACAGTATAAAATACAGAAAAAGTTGGTTCCATCCCCTCCTACTCCTCCCCCTTATGCACCAACCCCCAAATACTCATCATCAACCTCCTTTTTTTTTTTTTTTTCCTTTTTGTCTTTTTTCGCGTCCGGCAACGGATCGCAACCCTCAGCATCGCGCCCGCACCGGGACCGGCAACGGGATCGCAACCCTCGGTGTTGCTCCCACACCTCGCTCAGCCAGTGAGCGGGAACCGGTCTGTATGTGGGATCCGTACCCTCGGCGGGTCCCAAGTGGTGCACTGTAGCAGTGCGCCACCGGGCCGGCCCAATCAACCTCCTTTTTTTAAACAAAGGACAAAGAACATCACAGATTTGGTTGAAGCTCACTGCGTACCTCTCCTGACTTCATTTTTCTTCTATCACAGAGATAGGATAATAATACCTGAATAGGCAGTCATCATTCCCATGTATGTCTTCTACCTATATATGTCCATACAGAATATACAGGATTACACAAGGGTACTTCAAAAAGTCCATGGAGAAGGGGCCGGCCCATGGCTCACTTGGGAGAACGTGGTGCTGACAACACCAAGTCAAGGGTTAAGATCCCCTTACCGGTCATCTTTAAAAAAAAAAAAAAAAAAGTCCATGAAGAGATTTGTATTATCTTTCAACTCTATTTTCCCATGAACTTTTTGAAGTACTCTTGTATTTTAGGTTTTATTTTATCCCTTATTGATGCTTTTCAAATATACAACTCATGTTTCATCTGTTTATGTAATATCTAACTAAACTATGTAGTTAATTGGGACAAAACACTAGCTTTTGTAAATGTACAACTCAGTTACTAGGGGCAGAAAAAGAGTGGAGTACAAGCAATGAGTATTTAGAACACTGCATTCACCAGTCAGTGGGCTTTACAGAATAATGAGTAGTCCATTTAGTTAAATGGAGGTGAATGTGAGCATCTACCATAGTTTTTCCTGTTCTACTACCTGAAACTCAGAGACTGAGTAGTGCAGACACTGCATTCACCAGTCAGTGGGCTTTACAGAATAATGAGTAGTCCATTTAGTTAAATGGAGGTGACTGTGAGCATCTACCATAGTTTTTCCTGTTCTACTACCTGAAACTCAGAGACTGAGTAGTGCAAGTATCAAATTCAGAATGGTCTAAACTTCTTCTGGGTTGTTCAGAGGATCCAGGCACATTTCTGCACGAGAGGAATACTCCATTTGATGTGCTAGATTCTGTAAATGTCAGTAGCTGGAATGATAGGATTGAAGTCCATTTTTAAATGACTTATTCTTCTAATGAGTCTCTGTCTTAAGCTGCTTAGTAAATATTGAGAGATCAGAGGATGAATCAATTTCTTTCCTTTGTGGTCCAGAGATTAGTAGAAACCAAATACAAGTTTGTTGTCAAGTCCTTTGCCTGGGTTTGATATTCTTAAAAATATAAAACACAATCTAAATTCCCCGTAAGTTATCTCCCCTCCTTTTTTGGACATGTTTTAAAACTTTATACAAATGGTACAATATTCATTCTGCAACTTGGTTTTTCACACATTATGTTGCTAGACTTATTCAGGTAATAATAATTATAACCAACCTTTATTGAGTCCTCACTATGAATATTTATGACCTGAATCCTCACAGCAATCTTATAACCCACTGAGATAAGTACTATTATTTCCCCTCTTTAAAGTCGAGAAAACCAAGGCACAAAGAAGTTATGTATCTTGCCCCAGAAAATATGGCTAGGAAGTAGCAGAGCCAGAGCTGGGATTCAAATCCAGACAGTTTGGCTACAGAGTCTAGTTTTTCAATTACTGCACAATTTAACTACTGTATGGAATTCATTGTGTAAATATACAGCATTTCCTTGTTTCTGTTAGTGGAAGTTTGTGTTGTTTCCAACTTTTTGCTATTATAAACAACAGCGCATGAACATTATCACATGTATCAACTGTCAACTTTTGATTACAGCAGTTCCCCCTTTTCTGAGGGGGGTACTTTCCAAGATCCATAGTGGATGCTTAAAACTGCGGACAGTACTGAACCCTATATCTACTATGTTTCTTCCTATACATACATACATACCTATGATAAAGTTTAATTTATAAATTAGTCACAGTAAGAGGTCAACAACTATTAATAAAATAGAACCATTATAACAATATGCCAGTATCACCACTCTTGTGATTTTGAGCCATTATTAAGTAAAATAAGGGTTTCCTGAACATAATCACTATGATATGTGATAGTTGATCTGATAACCAAGATGGCTACCAAGTGACTACAAGGTGGGTAGCCTAAATGGCATGAATACATGAATAAAGGGAAAATTCACATCCCAGGTAAGATGGAAGGGGACGGCAAGAGATTTCATCATGTTACTCAGAATGGAATGAAATTTAAAATGTATAAATTGTTTATTTCTGGAATTTTCCATTTAATATTTTCAGACAGTAATTGACTGTGGGTAACTGAAACCACAGAAAGTGAAAAGGCAGATAAGGGGACGACTACTGTATTGGTTTCAGTATCATTTAAAAGGGCCTATATTTGGATCCCCACATCTGGCAGCCACCAAAAAATAAAAGGGGGGGCCTAGAGGTACTTAAGAGGGCTCCCAAGAAATATGATAATTCCCATTGTTATCTGTGCCAATAAGCATTTTCAGGTTACTGTACATTGGTTATTTTTCCAATAAGAAATAATTTCATGCATATTTTTTGCAAATCCACTATTTAAAAAATTTAACAATTCTTTAACATCAAATGTCTAGTCAGTGTTCAAATTTTCAATTATCTTATAAAGGAAAAAATGTTTTGTTTACTTTTCTTGTTATTGTTTTTTTTGTCTTTTTTCGTGACCGGCAACGGATCGCAAC
>NW_007731630.1:27401-33571 GCF_000696425.1 Galeopterus variegatus
CCTCGCTCAGCCAGTGAGCAGCCGGTCTGTATGTGGGATCCGAACCCTCGGTGGGAGCGCCTCTGTGCTCCCAAGCGGCACACTGTAGCAGTGCGCCACCGGGCCGGCCCTTGTTATTGTTTTTATTTTGTTATTTTTACAATTTATTTAACTCAGTAGGACCCAAATAAGGTCTATATATTACCATTAGTTTGTATATCACTAAGGTCAATTTTATTCTATAGGTTCTGTATGTACTTTTCTTCCTATTAATCTGACTCTTGTCAGTTGACTTTCAGTGAGCCTTCAGAGGGCAAAGGCGAAGTTTCCCCCTTGGCCCCTACAATTAACACAACAGAACATTATGCTGTCATTAAAGTGGCTAACACTATGACATGCTAATAAATGAAGTATTTATGCTACATTACAGAAAACAAGTCAAACATGATATGATTATGTCTGCATGTATACAAAGACTAGGAGAAAAAGGCAAAATAAAAGTGAAGTAAAGATAGTGAAATTATGGACAATTTCTTTCTCTTCAAAAATAATTTTAGGGGAAATTTTGTTAAATGTGGCTGACTGAATATTCTTTTGATCCCTAAACCCCACTGAAATGACAGCAAAAGGAAAAAATGGGGAAAAACACACAAGAACAGAAAGAATGAAAATGGGGACAACACCAGATTAGTGACGGTAATAAAATTTTGGATGGAAGTCAGGAAGTGGATTTATAAGCAGTAACAAACTTTGAAGAGCGGATAAATCTGAAACCCCATATTACTAAAGAAAGGAAAAGCCCTTTCACATTTTAAAGGGAAGAATTTTATCTTATATAAATTACATCATAATAAGAAATTGGAAACAACCCAAATGTTCATCAACTGATCAATGGATGAATAAAAGGGGTATATCCATACGATAGAATATTATGACAGCAAAAAGATATGAGGTACTGATACATGCTTTAACACAGATGAACTTTGAAAACATTATGGTAAGTGAAAGAAGCCAATCGCAAAAGATCACATGTTATATAATTCCATTTAAGTGAAATATCCAAAACATAGAGATAGAAAGTACACTGCTGTTTGCCTAGGGAAGGGGGTATGGGAGGGTGTTGGGGCCCATAAAGCAATACCCCAAAGCGAAGGCCTCAGAAGCAGCCTCAAAAGCAAAGATTTCCTCTGACCTTCTCACACCCTCCTGTCTCAGCCTCATTCTCCCCTGAAGTAAGCCCTCCTCCCCAAGGCAGGTCATAGACATACTCGAATCTTACTCACTGCCTTTCTGTCTTGGAGCAGGTCATAAAGAAATTCTCTGACCTATCTTGTCTGATTGAAAGGGTCCTGCGCCATACTCTGAAGGAATGAATGCTACACAGAGAGACAAAGAAGAACCTAAACAGACAGGCCTTGCTTGGTTTCCCAACTCAGTCTATTAGCATTAGATCATACTTTTCTTGTCCAATCACATTTCTACACTGCTGTGCCTGCCTCGTAGAACCTAAGCATAAATATGGACAATTTTCCCTCTATTTTTGGGTCATAATTCTGAAGACTCCCTTGTCATGTAAAACTATGATCAAATAAAATTTGTTATGCCTTTTCTTCATATTAATTTGTGTTTATCAGGTGATTTTTCTAGAGAAACTTCAGGGGATTGAAGGGCATGTCTTCCCTTGGCCCCTCTAGGGGGAATAGAGAGTGATAGTTAATGGTGCAGTGTTTCTGAGGTGATGAAAATGTTTTAAAATGGACTGTGGTGAAGGGGAATATGATAAAAACTATTGAATTTTATACTTCCAATGGATGAATTGTATGGCATGTGAATTATATCCCAATAAAGATGTTATTTAAAAAAAAGTTAACAGGGTGTTTTTTCCTTTTCTCCTACTATACTCTCAACACTCAATGCAGAACACTTCTGTGACCAGACATGTATTTTTTCCCCACACTGACCAATTCTCTAACACAAACTGGGTGTAATATAATTCAGTTCTCACACTATCTTCTTGGAGTTAGAGTCAGATCCTACAGGTTAAGGGCCAATCCCACAAGACTGCCTGTTGGGAAAATAGAATAATTTAATCAGGCTCCCCTTGCCTCAGGGCCAGTTGGGGGTGGTTCAGTGAATATTTTGTGTGGGGGTGGAGTTAGTGCGCCTGTGTGGCACCGCCACTTTGGCTGATTTTTACTCCCTGGGGTGGCCGCTGTTAGTGCGGCCATGCTTTTCCAAACCTATGGCATCCAAGGACCTTTTGGCCGGTTACCTAGCTCAAAGACCTGCATGAAGGAGTCTGGTGACCCAGCCTGGCATGTGAAGGGTTTGTGGCCCCATCTGTGAATGGGCTTGAGGGGTCTGGGAACTCCAGACCCAGCCCTAGGGCAACAATTGGCCCAGTCAGCAGGATTATGGGTGGGTAAAAGAGCCCGACAACTGGCATGGTCACCTAGCTTTACAATTGGCATCACGAACAGGATAAGAGAGCTACAATTGGCGCTGTGAGGATTCCAGGCCTTAGCCTAGCCAGACACTGCCCCTCTTCAGATGCCAATTGCAAGTCCAAGCCTCTAGCACTTCTGATCAACAGGCTATAAATGAAGGGGTCCTTACAACCCCCTTCTTGGGTTTGATCATTTGCTAAATTGGCTCACAGAACACAGGGAAATATTTCATACTATTGCTGATATATTATAAAATATATTTTATTTTATTTTTTTTTTAAGAAAATGTAATTTTATTAATATTATTTTTTACATCCTAGGATGTTGTTACAGAGCAGTTGGGAGGGAGAGGGAGAGGAGAAAGGGGAAGGAAATGGGATGGAAGAAGGAAGAAAAAGGAGGAGTGGGGTTGAGGCCTGTGGCACCCCCTCATTCCCACAGGGGAGACCAGGAAGCTTCCAGTGGTGGCTTGGTCATTGCTGGGCTGGGTGCAGATGTCAGGGGTGTGTGGCTAAAGCCCTCACACACTGCCATCCCAGCTCGGGAACCCAGGGCCCTTCTTGTGCAGCTTGGTGGTTGCCTCTGGGCTAGCTGCACATGGGGGAGGGGCGTGGCCAAGGCCCTTGTCCCCCACTCTCAGGATTGGTTGTGGGTGTTGGGGGGCATTGCTGAGGCCCCCGGCCCTCCCCTCTTTCTGGCTTGGTAGCCCAGGGGAGTTCTGGTCCTTGTAGGTGTTACAGGTTTTCTTTGGTGAAATGAGACCTTTGCTAGGTAGTATGAAACTTTGTCTCTAGTTGCGGGTACTTTGTTTTTTCTTTCATTTCTGTGTTGGATTGTTTGCTGTTCCCACCACTTAAACTCTGTGCTGGAACTAATTTTTTGTCCTTTGCTTACTTCTAAAATGGGGGATCTTCCTGTGGGGACCAGTACTTGAGCTGTGTGATTGAGCTCAATTGCTGCTTTGCTGCTGATTCCCTAGGAAAGGCTTTTTGTGCAGCTCAGGTTTTTTTTTTTTTAATATTTTATTTTGTTGATATACAATGTGGTTGATTATTGTGGCCAATTACTGAAACCTCCCTCCCTCCTCCTTCTACCCCCTCCCTCCCAACAATGTCCTTTCTATATGCTTGTCGTATCAATTTCAAGGAACTGCAATTGTTATGTATAAAGTATATTTTATAATACCACACTCTAACCTACTGAACTAACCAGCCAGCCCTACGAAGGATATTTTGAAGGATACGAATGAAGAGCCACATGAAGAGATACATAGGGCACGGTTTGGAAGGGTCCCGAGTGCAGGAATGTCTGTACCTGTGGAGTTGGGGTATGCCACTCTCCCCACACATGGATGTGTTCAGCAACCAGGAAGCTCTCTGAACCCCATCCTTTTGGATTTTCATAGAGGATTCACTATGTTTGCAAGATTGATTAAATCATTGGTCATTGGTGATCAACTCAACCTTTAGTACCTCACCCTTCTACCCTCCTAGGAGGTCCCCCAGGGGATGGGCTAAAAGTTCCAGCCTTAATCACAAGGTTGGTTCTCCTGGCAACCAGCTCTCATCCTGAGACAATTCAAGAGCCTCCAGACATCGGTCATTCATTAGCATAAAAAAAGACACTTATAGCTTCATAAATTCTAAGGGTTTTAAGAGCTGTGTGCCAGAAAATGGGGAAGATCAAAATACACATTTCTTATTATAAATCACAATATCACAGATACAAACTATCAATCCTCACTCAAGAGGAAACAGATAACCAGAATAATTCCATATCTATTGGAGAAATTAAAATTGTAGTTTAAACTCTTCCCACAAAGAAAACTCCAGACACAAATGGCTTCACTAGGGATAATAGTGTAACATGTAAATCTTCATATGCCAAGTCAATTCATAATGTATAACATTGTAAAATTAAGGAATAGCAGTAAAAGCATACTACTTAGAACTGCTATGTCAAACACCAAAAGAAACATTAGAAAAAACTAATACCAATTCAATACAAACTCTGCCAAATAATTAGAGAAGGGAATACTTGCTGACTCATTTTATGAGGCCAGCATTACCCTGAAAACAAAACCAGAAAAAGATATTACAAAAATAGACCAATATGCTTCATAAATATAGATACAAAAATTCTAAACAAATTTTAGAAAATCAAATCTAGTAGTATATTAAAGGGATAATACATCATAACCAAGTCAAGTTTATCCTAGGAATGCAGGACAGGTTTAATATTCAAAATCAATCAATGCAACTCACCATAATAAACTAAGAAAAAACCCCCCAAATGATATCTCATTAAATGCAGAAAATGCATTTGACAAAATATTTGGTAGAAACTTCTTGCAATCTAGAAATAAAAGAGAATTCCTCAACCTGATAAAGGCATCTGTGAAAATCCTACAGCTAAACATCATGTTTAAGGGTGAAAGACTGAATACCTTTCCCCTAACATTAGGAAGAGTATAAGGATGTCCACTATTACCATGTCTGCTCAACATTGTAAAGGACATTCTAGCCAGTGAAATAAAAGGAAGAAAAAGAAATAAAAAGTACACAGATTGGAAAGGAAGATGTAAAATAGTCTTTATTTGTAGGTAACATAGTTGTCTATATAAAAAAATCTATAAAAATCTACCAAAAAGCTACTAAAGTAAGTGCGTTTAACAAGGCTGCAGATATTTGATCAATATACAAATAAGCTGTATTTCTACATACTAGACAATACCATTTACACTAGCATCAAATAAAAGAAGTATTTTAGAGATAAATCTAACAAAATATGTTAAAACCTGGACAATGAAAACCATAAAACACTGCTAAGAGAAACTAAACAAGACCTAAATAAATGGAGAGATTGAACTCATTTGTGGTTCGGAAGACTCAACATCATTGAAATATCAGTTTTCTCCAAATTGATCTAAAGATTCAATGCACACCCAATACAAATCCCAGCAGGCTTTTTTCCTTACAGACACGGAAAAATTCATTTTAAAATTCATATGAAAATTCTAAGATCCTAGAACAGCCAAAACAACCCTGAAAAAGGAAAACAAAGTTGGAGGACTAACACTATCTGATTTAAGACTTATTATAAAGCCACAATACTCAAGACTGATGTAAAGATAGATGTATAAATGAATGGAACAAAATAAAGGTTCAGAAATAGATCCCCATGTATACGGACAACTCATTTTTAACAAGGATGCAAAGGCAATTCAGTAGGGAAAGAATAATCTTTGCAACAAATGATGTCAGAATAATTGGATCTTTGAACATACCTAGCACCAATTAACTCAAGGGCTGGCCAGTTAGCTCAGTTGGTTAGAGCACTGTGTTATAACACCAAGGTCAAGGGTTCAGATCCCTGTATTGGCCAGTCGCTTCCCCCCCACTCCCCAGAAAAAAACAAAACAAAGGAAATCATAGACCCAAATGTAAATCCTAATACTATAAAACTTCCAGAAGAATACACAGTAAAAACTCTTTATGACCTTGGGCTAGGCAAAGATTTCTTAGGTTGGACATTAAATGCAGATCCATAAAAGAAGAAACTGATAAATAAGACTTCATCACAACAAAAAAAAACCTTCTCGTTTTTTTTTTTTTTTTTTTTCTTTTTCCGTGTCCGGCAATGGATCGCAACCCTCAGTGTTGCCCCCGTACCGGACCAGGGACCGGCAACGGGATCGCAACCCTCGGTGCTGCTCCCGCACCTCGCTCAGCCAGTGAGCGGGAA
>NW_007731630.1:33675-87853 GCF_000696425.1 Galeopterus variegatus
GTGGGGGGGAACCGGCCGGTTGGTGGGATCCGAACCCTCGGGCGGGAGCGCCGCCGCGCTTCCCAAGCGGCGCACTATCCAGTGCGCCACCGGGCCGGCCCCAAAACCTTCTAGTTTTTGAAAGACACTTAAGAGAATGAAATGTTTTCTCCCATGGGCTGGGAGAAAATGTGCAAATCATGTATCTGTTAAAGAACTTGTATTCAGAATATTACACAGATCTCTTAAAACTCAATGATAAAAAACAAACAAGCCAGTTAAAAAAGATGGGCAAAAAAACTGAATAGACTTTTCACCAGAGATAATAGCAAATAAGCACATAGATACTCAATATTATTAATCATTAGGAAAGTGCAAATGAAAATCACAGTAACATACTACTTCATATCTATAGAATGGCTAAAATTAAAAACACTGACATGAGAATATGAAGGAACTGGAACTTTCACACACTGCTGCGAGGAATATAAACTTTGGAAAAAAGTTTGGCCATTTCTTAAAGAGTTAAACATGCACCTATCCTATGATCCAGCCATTCCATTCCTAGGAATTTACACCCCTACACACATCAAAATTATATACATCCTTACAGAGCTTCTGTACAACTATTCATCGAGCTTTATTTGTAACAGCTAAAATCTGGAAACAACTCAAATTTCCACCAACGGGTTAATGGATTAACAAATTATGGTATATCTATACAGTGGAATACTACCCAGCAATAAAAAGGGATGAACTTCTTTTGGGGGGAAGTGGGAGGGCAGGTGGCCAATACAGGGAGCCAAACCCTTGACCTTGCTGTTATAACACTATGTTCTAATTGACTGAACTACCTGGCCAGCCCCTAGGAATGAACTGTTGATACATGCAACAACACGGATGAATCTAAAAATGATTATGCTAAGTAAGGAAGTCTGACAAAAAAAAAAATCACAGTACTACATAATTGCATTTATGTATATTTAATTGCCTAGAAAATGCAGCTACCTGGCCAGCCCCTAGGAATGAACTGTTGATACATGCAACAACACGGATGAATCTAAAAACGATTATGCTAAGTAAAGAAGTCTGACAAAAAAAAAATCACAGTACTACATAATTGCATTTATGTATATTTAATTGCCTAGAAAATGCAAACTACTCTGTAGTGACAGAAAGTAGATCAGTGATTTCCTGGGGAAGGGGAGAAAGGTAGAGGTTAGAGATGGGCCAGATAGAGAGAATATAAAGGGGCATGAGGAAACTTCTGGGGGTGATGAATATGTTTATTATATTGACTGTGGTGATGGTTCCATGGGTACAGAATTTACCGTTTAAATATGTACAGTTTATTGTATGTCAATTATGCCTTAATAAAGCTACTAAAAAAACTTAGTAAATACACACCTGAGTTTTTACATTTCATTGTACGTAAATTTTACTTCAAAGAAGAAAGTGTAAACTCTAGTGACAGTTCTAGTTATAAACTCTAGTAAATGATATGCATGCTAATGTATGAAATTATTTGATGACTATAATTTACTTCGAAGTACATCAGAAATAAGACAAGTTGATGGATAGATAGCTATGTATAAAAAAGGATAGAAAAATGTTAATGCTAGACTCTAGATGATAGGTTTATGGATGTACACTGTAAAATCTTTTCAATTTTTCTGTATGTTTAAAAACTTTCATGATAAAATGTTTGGAAAAAATTAGAGTATAAGTTCAATTAGTATCTAATTAGTACAAATTCTAGGAAGAAAAACAGAAAACTAGGAGGATAAAATCAAATAAATGAAACAAGAATATTTTAATATTTTCCTGAACCAAAGGGCATGGATTTTTGATTGAAAGAGCTATTTAATGAAAAAAGACCCACATCAAGGAATATCATTGTGAACACAATCTGAAAAGGTAGCACATAAATAAAGTGGACCACATACAAAGGATTAGAAATCAGAATGGCATCAGACTACCTAACAGGTGGGGTGTGGAAGTGTGGAAGGGAGGGAGGGAGAAATTTATGAGGATGAGTAATGGTGGTATGGTGGTGATAATGTAAGAGATGTAAATCTTCATATGCCAAGTCAATTCATAATGTATAACATTGTAAAATTAAGGAATAGCAGTAAAAGCATACTACTTAGAAATGCTATGTCAAACACCAAAAGAAACATCTGAAGAGTTCAACATGGTTGTCTCTGGAAAGTAGACATGGGAAGTAGGGCAGGGGCCTGTTTTTTATTATAAAATAATCTTTGTATTTCTGAAATATATAGATATGTTATTTGAAAAGCCTTAAGTTTTAAAATGTGGTTATTGTATGTGGGAGAAAAATTAAACAGAAAACAAAACAATCTTTATTACTTAGGAATATGTTCCTTTAAAACTTGTTTTAAAAGTGAAGTAAGGTAAGAAAAAGAAATATAATCAGACAAAGTTAGTGGATAGGTCAACTCTATTACCATGACCTTGAAGCAGGTGTTAAAGTTCTTTCATCATCTTAGAATTTTGTTCTAACAAAATACGTGGGCCCGTAAGTAGCTTGGAAACATGTTATGTCATGCAGAGTTTTTCGCTGCCACAGCTACAGTATTCACTACCAGTGCCTTAAGAGATTTCAGAAAAATAATGAATTCAAACTCCAAACCTGCCAGAGTATATAGGCTCAGTTAAGATTTGGTGCAGTCTATTAAACCTTTACTTCCTAAATCTTTGTTTCTAGGTGAAAACTCACAAACCCAAAGTCCTATAAATTCTTCAAGTAAAATATCTGGCTGATTGTGCTTATTATTACTCTATTTATGAAGGCAGAAAAGTGGCCCAAAATAAGACTTCCAACTGTGTGGTTTGAAATAAAATGTTTAGGTTTTAACCCTAGATTAATCGAAAATTAAATCGAGCAGGATACTGTAAGGTTTTGCTGATATTGAAATCCTCTGACTTGGCCTCAATCTTATGCTTTTACCTCTGCCATTAGGATATATTTCTATAAAGATACCTGTTAACTGAAATCTGATTCACAAGGGTATATTCCTTACGTTTTTATTGCTCAGAGTACATGATCTACACTTTCTCTTTCTCCCTGTTCATTAGTATGTGCACAATTCCTCCTGAAGCAAAGCCAATCTTCTAAGGAAACTGTCTTAAAACCAGATTTAGATTGAGAGAGTCGCAAATTCATAACAAGGCAGTGGTATAACAAGTGAGGATGGAAGAGGGATTGACAGTTACTTGTTCCAATGTCCAACCTCCACTGGCCTGTCAAATTCCAAACATGGGGTAACAAACGCAAAGAGGCTTTGTTTACCCAAAGCTGTGTATGTTCTAAAGTAACTCCT
Organism: Galeopterus variegatus; assembly: GCF_000696425.1. Lineage (NCBI taxonomy): Eukaryota > Metazoa > Chordata > Mammalia > Dermoptera > Cynocephalidae > Galeopterus > Galeopterus variegatus. The sequence goes on from NW_007731630.1 coordinate 36,999, forward strand.
ATTCCTCCACAGATGAAAGTGAATATTGTTCCTAGATAAAAATAATTGATTAGGCACTCTAAAAATGGCTTTGGTGATGCTAAAGATTCTTGGATTCCACTTTATCAAAGATGAAAGGAAAACTATCTTTCTAGGATTTGGGAAGTCTTTTCAGTGAGCTGAAGCAATCACTAAAAAGTGATTTATGTAGTCAGTTGCAAAGGTCTAAAGAGATATGGATTAGTAAAAAATAGGGGCGGTTGGTTTGCTTAGTTGGTTAGAACGAGTTGCTGATGACACCAAGGTGCAGAGTTCAATCCCTGTACTGGCCAGCCACCAAAAACAAACCAAACCGAAACAAAACATACACAAATACATATATATATCTCTCCCATACACTAGCTCACAGTCATAATTGATGCTTGTAGTCATTCACCATAGTCTGATAACTCAGAAGGTACATTATGGAACATTATGGAAGCAAAGCTATAAGATTATTGAGTACTGTGCTAACTTCACTTCAGGGTAGCTCTGTCCTATGAAGGTAGGAATATCCGATATGTAACACAATCAGCACATGCCACTTAATATGTATTTAGTAAATAGTAGCAGCATCCAGGGGCTCAAGGAGATAGTGGGAGCGGTGGCATACTTGTACAGAGTCACAGTACAACAGCAGAAAGCCCAAGTGGGAAGTCACGGATATCTCTGGAAAATAGAAGCACCTGCCTGGGTGGAGGAACAGTAATCAGTTCAAGGAATCTGCATGGACAGCAAGGCAGGCAGGTACTTAGAAAATTGGCCATAACTGTCTAGCTCCAAATGTCCTGCATTTAATAGGTCACTACTATATTAGGATTAAAAAAAAAAAAGGTAAATCCCCTGGAAGAGCACATTTCTTTCTTTCCTTGTGTGACCAAACTTTAGAGTTTAAGTCCTCTGATTAAATTTGAATAATGTTATCACTATTTTAGAGACTATTCTAATGACAGTGAGAATCTGAGGAATCTCGAGGAAAAACATGATTAGCAAGCTCTGATTTTAAGTGATTTTTTTAAACTTGAATTTTTATTACCAAGTAAGTAACAGTGAATCTAAGAAAAATAAACTTATTCCTTATACTATTTTCTACTTCTTCCTAGGTGAAAGCACAAACCACAGTACTACTGAATTACAATTTTGTAACACATCTCTTTCTCCCCTAGTCTCCATGTACTTAACTTTTCCAGAGACCAAAGGAAAAAAAAAAAAAAAGGAAAAAATTTGTTAGCAAAGTTACAAGAAGCAAAGTCTTAAAAGCATTTCCTATAAATAATAACAACTTAGTCTCCATGTACTTAACTTTTCCAGAGACCAAAGGAAAAAAAAAAGGAAATAATTTGTTAGCAAAGTTACAAGAAGCAAAGTCTTAAAAGCATTTCCTATAAATAATAACAACATCTTGGGGCCCAAATTTCAGTGATGTTTTGAGTCAAAAACTTAAGACTCTTGTCAATGACCAAATAAAGACTCAAATTGTAGGTTGCGTCCACAGTACAGTCAACCATTGGTGCATTTAAACTGTGACTGTTACGTCAGTGCTTATATTTTCTAAGGGTTTTATTTTGAAGCTGTGGTCAGTCTTCACAAAATGAGGAACGGACAGCCAATGTGATTCACTGAGGTGGTGCCTATGCAAAATGAAGGCCACAGAGCAGTAAACACTGGGGTTGAGCCTTGAAAAGTGTCTAACTTATGAATATTCTCAGATGAGTCACCTAAGCTCCTAGCTTAATTCGTTATGAAGATAAAACCTTCTTGACTTGCGGGTACAACTGATACAAGTAGACCAATCTATTTTTGAGAAGAGAAACTTAGTATTATAAGATGACTATATATAGTAGGGGAAGAAAATTTACTTCTTGAGAAGAAATATTCCTGTTTTTGAGAAAAACAAGTGTTCTTCAACTTTAATTCTACTGCTTCTTATTTATTTTGGAAAGACTCATTAAAGCTGAGCCTCTAAAATGGCAAGCTGTTTACCTAGTAGCCATTTCCCAGGAGGAAAAATGATCTATTGAATCATATAGACTGGGTCAAAGTTATGCAGTTGTTTGCATGGGTAAGCCAATAATTATGTGTAGGATTCTAGAAAATAATTAAACAGCAATAAATATCTAGCTAAAAATAACCAGGACAGGTCCAGTGCTAAAAATAAATAGATACAAAACTACATTAAATTGTTCTAGGACTGAAGATGGGTTTTAAGCTTGAGGTGATCATTTCTCACTTCTTAGGTCTTTGGGAACACCACAAAATCCACCTCTCTTCTACTCCCCAACTTTTTTATTTATTAAATGTCTAGAAGTTTACTATTCGTGTTTCATTCATATAGTTTAATGCCTCGTTCCTACTAAAAAGCAAATATTACGGCAAGTGTAGGGATACCCTTACTCATTTGTCTATAATTGAATATAAAAGAAGGCTTTGAGACTGACTTTCTATAACAAGGTAGAAAGAGCAGTTCTGAGGGAATTAGAGCTCAAAAGCAGGAGAAAATAACTGTCAGTGAAGTTGGCAAAGGGCATGAAACAAGGTGGGGAAAGCCATATATTTTCCCGATTTGCCTGGTCAATGCTCTCTGAAAGGTCCAGTTTGGGTTCTTGAAATATGCTGAATAAAGTTCTCAATTCATAAAGGGGTGGGAGGAGTTCAAATGCAATTTATGTAAGTGGCAGTAGACTTTTCTATCATCAAAGACTTGCAGAAGTTGCACATCTGCTGGTACAGGAGCACAAAAGTGAACGTATGTAGGCACACACAAACACAGCACTTGTTAAACTTAAATCACTTGTTCTGAAGTACAGACTCACTGAGTCAGAAAAATTCTCTGAGACAGTTAAATTTTTTCACTGACACACACGGATGCTGCGATAGACAGAAGTAAAGGAACATAACCAAAGTCACACAGCAAGTTAAAACAGTGCTAAAACCAGAAACTGATGTTTTATAATCTGGTCACATTCTTCCTTTCTCAACTTCCTGAGTACTATTCACTCATATAGATGTTATACTGTAGGTGAGCTGAACGCTCTGTGTGCTGAATATATTCTCTGTTTCCTCACTACCATGGCACTGGTCAAGCTGTTTCTTCCACTCAGAATCTCTCCTTCCAATTTCCAATGGTTAAAACTGTTCCCATTCTCCAAGGTCCTATTCAAATGCTACCTCTTTCAAAATGCCTTCCCTGGCTTGCTCCCTCTTTATTTCCTCTCTGTTATGGACTGCATATTTGTGTCCACCTCAAATTCATATGTTGAAGCCTAACTACAGTGCGGCTATATTTAGAGTAGGAAGTATTAAGGTTAAATGAGGTCATAATGGTGGGGCCCTGATCCAATAGGATTAGTGTCCTTAGACAAGGTAGAGCTTGCTAAGAAAGGCCATGTGAGGACATAGCAATACAATGGCCATTTGTAAGCCAGAAAGAGCCTTTACCAGAAACCAAATTGGCTGGAAATTTAATCTTAGACTTCTAGCCTCCAGAACTGTGAGAAAATAAATTTCTGTTGTTTAAGTGACCCAGTGTATGGTATTTTGTAATGGTAGCCTGGGCAGGCTAAACACACTATGCCATATAGAACTTTGTTTAGATTTCTTTAACAGTTATTTCATTCTATTTTATATTATATATAGGACTATTTTTGTTCAAGAATGTGCTAAATACCATGTTAGAACCTTTCTCAGGATTATATAAGATAGAACAGCATTTGACAGACTTCAGTTGCTAATGTGGTAAAATGTAATAATATTAGTATTACAACAAAAATAATCAAGGTACAGAGGTGGTTTTTTTTTTCCTTTTTGTCTTTTTTACTGACCGGTAACGGGATCGCAACCCTCGGTGTCGCGTCCGCACCGCGCTCAGCCAGTGAGCGGGAACCAGTCTCCACATGGGATCCGAACCCTCGGTGGGAGCGCCGCCGCGCTCCCAAGCGGTGCACTCTCCAGTGCGCCACCGGGCCGGCCCAGGTACAGAGGTTTTTAAAATAAGTAATACTCTACTGTTTTATAAGAAATTTATTATAGGAAATCAGTTCCTATTTTTACACATTCATTAAGAGATGATAATATTTATTAAAATGCCAAAATTTATTAGGTTTTAAAAACTAAATACTAAACTATTAATCAATTAAACATAAAAATTTTAAAATTTGTGCACATACAGTCTGTCTCCTAATAGCCTCTGAGGGCAGAGACCATGTCTTGCAAATCCTGGCATCAACTCAAATGTCTGGTTAAAGTATCTTAAATTTAGGTATTGGAGGTACACAAGATGCTTGCTGATTTCTAAAAGGTTAATTAAACATTTTTAAGATTACAATTCTAATTCTAATTTTACTAGCTGAAAATGTCAAAGGCAGATAATTTCTCCCAGTCATTCTAGATGGTTCATTGACTTCTTCCTGGTAATCCCCTGCCATCAATACTGAAGCACTCCTATGACTGAGGGTTCCCCCTGCTTTCTGTTCCCTAACACTTAAACCTCCCTCTGAAAGTGGTCTCCCTTTATCTTTATGTCTCTTATATCATGTAAAAATCTATCAGTGACAAACAGGGACAACTGCAAAGCTGCAGAAATTAAAAACAGACCTCATGAGTAAGGTACAAAATGTTTGCACTTGGACATAAAGGGAATTTGCTGAGTCACTCAGTCAAGTATTTATAGCACCACATAATTTATTTTCTGCTGCAATAATTTCTTCTGTAATCCAGCAGCTCCTCCACAAGCTCCCATCAAGTCTGTGACTTCTCAAAAATGCTAACAATGCTGACTAATATGAAGGAAACAGTGCTACCTAAGCAAAATTAGACTAGAAGAATAACTTATTTATAAACTCCTCTTTAGGCTCATGTAGTTAACAAAATCTTTGCTTTTGCTACTCACAGAGTCATGAGTTTTGCATTTTCCATTCTTTTCTCAATTATGTAATCAGCCTGTACCTCACCAAAAGTTCTCTAATTCCTATCCTAAGGTCAGAGAGTACTTGCCATAAATGAAAATATTAAGATCTACTGAAAACCAACATAATCAAGCACATCCTGTGACTTCTAGAGCAGCAGATCAAAACCTTCAGGGGCTCCAAGGAGATGGAGGAGCAAGAAAAAATGATAGAAGACCGTAACAGGAGCTGGCTGAGCTTACTTCTGGACAAAGATAATTCTCTTCCAGTGTTGGTTTGGGTTCAGAATGCTTAGACCATTGTGAAGGGCACTAATTTTTGCTGCTGTCACAGCTGTAGTGTTAGTGTAGAAAATGAATAACACAAACGAAGCTAAGTAGAAAGTAAACATATTAAGGTTTTCCTTACATATCTTCCCCGGAGTGAGTGTTACTAAGTGGAAGACTTTTGCTTCCAGCTCCAGCTGGGACTGCATGTAGATGATGGGAAAGAATATAATGCTAATAACAAGACAGTATAGAATAGTACTTATGAACATTGACTGAGTCAACATGGGCTTTGCCATTTACCAGCTGTACGACCTTGACTAAGCTCTGTGAGCACAGGGACTTTGTCTCTCTTATTCTTCAATATATATCCAGTGATTATGAAGCAGATGTGGCAGTTGAATTCATATCCTGTTTTTCATTCAACAGATATTCACTGTGCACTTACTATATGACAGGCACTATGCTAGGTGCTTTATATGCATCATCTCATTTCATCTTTAGTTATCTCCATTTTTTTTTTTCCTTTTTGTCTTTTTTCGTGTCTGGCAACGGATCGCAACCCTCAGTGTCGCGCCCGTACCGGACCGGGACCGGCAACGGGATCGCAACCCTCGGTGTTGCCCCCGCACCTCGCTCAGCCAGTGAGCAGCTGGTCTGTATGTGGGATCCGAACCCTCGGCGGGAGCGCTGCCGCGCTTCCCAAGCAGTGCACTGTAGCAGTGCGCCACTGGGCCGGCCCATAATTATCTCCATTTTTCAGAAGAAAAATAAAAGCTTGCATGGTTAAATATTTGTTAGATCTCAGGATGAGCCAAAGTTCAAATCCAGATCTTTCTGGCCCCAAATTAGGCCTTTTCCCTACTCTACCACACAGTTAGAATTCACATGCATTACTCCACCTGACTTAAAATTATACTACAATGCTATAGTAACCCAAACAGCATGGTACTCACATAAAAACAGACACTTGGACAAATGGAACAGAATAGAGAACCCAGAAAAAAATCCACATACTTACAGCCAACTGATATTTGACAAGGGCAACAGGAGCATACATTGGGGAACAGACTGCCTCTTCAATAAGTGGTGCTGGGAAAATTGGACATCCATATATAGAAGAATGAAACTAGCCCTGTGCCTCTTGCCATATGCCAAAATCAACTCAAAATGGATTAAAGACATATATAAGATCTGAAACTATAAAACTACTAAAACGAAACATAGGAGAAACATTTCAGGAAGTAGGACTGGGCAAAGACTTCATGAATAAGAACTCCAAAGCATAGGCAACAAAATAAAAAGATAGACAAATGGGATTATATCAAACTAAAAAGCTTCTGCACAGCAAAAGAAACAGTTAACAGAGCAAAAAGACAACCTACAGAATGGGAGAAAATATTTGCAAACTATGCATCCAATCTCTATGTGGCTCTCCTTATATAACCACAATATACAAGGAACTTAAACAACTGAACAGTAAAAAAACAAGTAACCCAATTAAAAAATGGGCAAAGGAGCTGAATAGGCATTTCTCAAAGGAACATATACAAAAAGCCAAGACACACATGAAAAAATGCTCAACATCACTAAGTATCGGGGAAATGCAAATCAAAACCTGACTGAGATATCATCTCACACTAATTAGACTGGCCATTATCAAAAAGAGAATAATAATAAACGCTGGTGAGGATGCAGAGTAAGGGGAACCCTCCTACACTGCTGTTGGTGGGACTGTAAATTAGCGCAGCTGTTATGGAAAACAGTATAGAGCTTCCTCAGACAACTACAGATAGAACTACCATACGATCCAGCAATCTCACTGCTGGGTGTATACCCAAAGGAACGGAAATCATCATGTCAAAGGGATACCTGCACTCCCATGTTTATTGCAGCTCTATTTACCTAAATCAATGGATGACTGGATAAGGAAAATGTGGTATATACACACAATGAATACTACTCTGACATAAAAAGGAATGAAATTCTGCCATTTACAGCAACATGGATGAACTTATAGAAAATTATGTTAAGTGAAATAAGCCAGGCACAGAAAGAGAAATACCACATGCCCCTCATTCATAAGTGGAAGCTGAAAAAAAACAAAAAACAAAAAAACCAAATAAACAAAAAGGAAAGAAAGATACAACAATCCCAATAATTAGTTGAACTTTCAAGAGGAGAAAATGGAATTGAGGCCACCAGAGATGGGAAAGTGGGAGGTGGAGTAGAAGGGGGAGGCACATTACCAAGAAATTGGTACAGGGCTATGATTACATTGTGTAATGATAAATATAGTAATTATCATGAAAATAAGTAAATAAAATAATTACCTCTCCTCAATAAAATAAAATAAAATAAAACCTATGTCATATTCATAATCTTCACCACTCCTCCCCTTGAACAGAAAGAAGCTGGGAAATGATCATGGTCCCTGTTTATTCTTCCCAAAATATAAGTATACCCTATCCTACAGCCATCCTCAGCTGAAACAACAACAAAAAAATTGACAGCCAGAAACTAAAAGCTAGAGGTTGTAAAGCTGGCATATTATTAGCTGCATCTGGCTGCAGATGTATTTTGTTTTGGCTGTCTAGAGTTTTTTAAGAATGAAGCCAACATTTAAAAGTAAATCAATTTTACATAAAATTATGTTTCCAGTGTCTCTTGAAAAATTGAAAAATGTGGTAACAATGTTCCTGCATTCCTGCATGAAAATAACCACTTGAGCTGAACAGTGGCTGCCCCTTAGATGGGACACATGCTCTTCATTTGGCCTGTTTAACTGATTTGCATTATTTGTTTGGCCTCTGTAGGCATTTGATTTGTAACCCTTGCTACCTCTTTATGTGGTTCTCTCCAGAAGTACTCTTATCAAAACCTTTCTGTTATGCTAGCCTAGTAAGTGGCCTATGTTGTTCTAACCTCTCAATTCTCCTAAGCATCTTCTATACTGCCGTAAGTTTCTGAAACACAATCATGTCACTGCCCAGCTCAAGAGTATGGTGTTATACAGTGACTAGAGAATAATATTAGTCTAAATTCCTTAACATTCTAGGCATTCTGAGATTTGATTCCAAATTACCTTTTCTGTCATATTTTCCACGTCTAATGACTGAATAGACTGATGCTACCCTAAAAGGAAGTGTCAAGTGGCCTGTTACAAAATTCTACCCTTTTCTACATTTTTATCAGTGGCTTGGATTGCAAGAAGTATGATTTTCAAATTTAAGTAGAAAGAATAGGCAATATCTATAATTTATATCCATCCTCAGAGATGCATTCCTTAATCCTTTTACTGCCTATAGAAGCCTTTGGCAAGTTCTTACCACAGAAAACAAAAAGATCTGAGGTCAATGGTAGTTTTAAGACTATACACACGCCAGTCATAAACATAAAAATACTAATAATGCTCCTTCACCTTTTTATAGCATAGTAAGCATTCCTAAAGCATTTTTGGACATAGAATTTCACTTTTTCAAGACCAAGAAGGAAAATAGGATGACAGATAAAAGATATAAATGAACTGAAGCAATGACTAAATAAGATAACATGTGCATTTGAACAGAAAGCTCTGTGCACAGCACTAGCACCAAAGGATAAATTACACTATACCATGAACATTTTTCACAGCACCAAAAATGTGTTTAGCACTCTGCTAGGGGCTGGTGGGTAGTAATTCTAAAATATACTGTCACGTACAATGTTTAAAACACTGAGATGAAGCTACTGAAACAGAACATATAGTTGTTTTAGGAAGAAAAAGTAACCACTAACTGTTACACAACATCCCATCTCCCATAACTACAGAGAGAGTTATGCTGTAAAATTTAAAGTTCGTTAATTCCAAATAAGGAGATAGTGTCCAGATAGTTTTTTTACTCAATCATTTTAGAGGATACAAATTGCACTCCTGTTGGACTGATTTCTCATGATAACATTTTGGCATGGGACATGCCCAGATGTCAGCTGCAATGCACTTCCCAGAAGTCATGTCAGCTTCAGTTAACTTTCTTGGATGGAAAAGAACAGATTTTAGCTATGGCCAAGTATAGTCTCTACAACTCTCCCCACCTCCCCCAATTAAACAAATGAACTTGTTTTTGTTAAGAAAGACAATAAAGCAAAAATGTGTTGTTTTCCCACAGCTTTTAACACCACAGATCTTTACAACATAATGAGTCAAGTCATCACACATGCAATTGGGAAGTCAATTGCCTAGTAAATAGACAAAAATTCGGTCTAAGACAAATTTCTCTCTCTTTAAGTTGAGAGACAGCAAAAATGGAAATGTCAGCCAGAGAATATTTCAGGAAAAGTACTCTAGGGCTTGCCTGAATGAAAAACAAACACCTTCATTATTTATTAACCTTGAAAATTTTGAATTAGTACTTTTGTTGTTATTTTATAGAAAATTTCCTACAAAATTCATAGGCATCAGGATAAAGCCAGTAAAATTTTTAACTGTAACCAGGAGGAAAGAGAAGAATTTTCCATGGTGACACAATAGCCTGAATTACAGAAGGTATACAATTGCATAACTTCAGCAGATATTGTAATATGTAATATATTTTAGCATGGGACCATTGATTAACACTTCCATACATGGTTCTGTTTTTTTTTGAAACTTCTAATGCAGTGCTTGAAAATATGAGGGGTCTTCAAAAAGTCCATGGAAAGATTTGCATTATTTTTCAATTTCATTTTTCTGCAAACCTTCTGTAGTATCCTCATATCTCCACTTGCACTAACCAACATTTCTTTTAAGCCATACTACATTGCAAAGTTAATAAAATAGTGCTTAATTCATGTTCTTTCCCTTGCCCAAGCATCTACAGTAGCTCCGTATTGATTATGTCTGGACTTCACAACCTGGCATCAAAGAGCTACATAATGATAACAGTATTAGCTAACACTTCCATAGCACTTACTACAAACCAGTATTTCTATTATCTACTGCTATGTAAAAATAATAGCCAAAACTTAGTGACTTAAAAGCAACCATTTTATTATCTTTCATTAACCTATGGATTGACTATGGTTAAGAGAACAGGTTTTGAATACAGACTACCGCTCAAGTTTATGATTGTGAGGATTAAATGGCAATGGTATATGTGAAGTGCTTAGTACAGCATCTGGCACCCAGGAAGTATTCAATTAATTATTAGTATTGTTGTATTTTATGAGTTATTTTTTCCTAACTCAAATAATAAACCACAAGTTACTCAAAGGCAGAGGTGAGGTTCCTCATTTAGCCTACCAAAGGGTTCTGAACAAAAAGAAAGAGATGAATAAACACTTTAAAATTTAAATCAATAGGTGCAATGAATTAAAATAAATATCCTTCATTTTCCATTAACCTACCTTTTTGAATCATAAATTTACAGTCTTGAAAGAAAAAGGTAGTAAGTTATTTTTCAGACTCTAACGTCTCAAAGTATTTTTCCTTCCAGCCTGAAGAGTGTCTTTACAACCAGTGTTTACTGGTGAAGTATGTCATTAAGTTATATTAGATATCATTAACATTTACACAAAAGTGAATGACAGACTTTCAGGGTTTCAAGACCCTCAAATACTTCTGAAATCAACAACTGTGGAACTTTTAAGACACTGATGTCCAGGCCTCAGCCCCAGAGATTTTGGTTTCAACTGCCCTTTGATGGGGGCTTTGCATCTGTTGTCTTTAAAAGCACTCCTGGTGATTCTAATGTGCAGCACGGTTGGCAGTTATTGATCCAGGTCAAAGGGTTAGAGCTCATATAGAGCAAAATTGATCTGGAATCGGGAGACCTGGACTCTTGAAGTTGGATATTCAGTTTAACCAACATTTTTTGTGACATGCTTTGTGCTAGATACCATAAAACAAAGAATGGAGAGCCAATAGTCTGAACCTTAGTTTTTGAGTCTTTGATCATTTAAAGATGGGAATGGGTTTCACACTTTTTTTTTAAATCATAGTTTTAGCTTTTACTCAAATGAAATCTTTCTTGTAAGTTCAATATACGTAAAAGACACAAAAAGGAAGTAGGTTGGAGTTAGGAATTCCTGCTATATTGCATTAGCTTTCTCACTGCCCTTCTCCGTTGGAAGTTGACTCTAACTCTTCATTTTCCTCCTATAGTTTTGGTGGCATAGTTGCTCCTTATTCCAAGGTTGCAGATTTTGTTTTTCCTAGAGGACAGCAGAAGAGAAGCCAAGCATTTATCCCAGAGCTGAGGGGGCACTAAATATCTGAGCTGACCACAACCTTGGCCAGGAAGGGACCCTATCTGCTCAAGTCTTATGGAAGGCACTGCAGTCTGTGCCCAGTTTCTGATTTTCTACTTAGATTCTCCCATGTGTTTTCTAAGCTAAGTCAAGAATTAGCCACTTTTCTCCAATTGTTGAAGGTAATGTTCTGGGAAAGAAAAACCCAACAAAATAAATTACGCATTCAATCATGTAAACACATTCTGAACATTTTGTGGAAATACCTGAAAGTGGTAAATCCATAAATCAAAGCTTTCTGGGGTCTAGACATTCAAATAGTGTAGGTAATTCCCATTAATGAACATGACGTCAATACTCCTGAGTGGTTCAGGAACTGTTAATTGCGTTATTTAGAAATTTAAAAATATTTTCTTCCAACCCTTGTGTTGCTCGTGAATAAAAAAACCCTGTCTGGTCTAGTTCTGTTTATTTCACAATCTTTTTTTTTTTTCCTTCTTCAAGTTTTACAATATGTGGGACAGTGGGTAGAAATAGCAGAGATCTTACTGGTTCTGAGAAAATCCACAGTGGACATTAAGGCTCTTTAGTCCCTTTTGAAGTTTGTGGAGACATAAACATTCTATATGGTATTCTATACATGGTGATAGCAAAGTAAGAAGAGGTATACTTTTGGGAGAAGTTCACTTTTTTTCCAGAAGACAATAATATCCAATCAAAATGTTCATGTTTTGATTAAGTTATTCTGCTGTAAAAATGTTATTTGTAAATGCATATGTCAGGAATTATTTGACTGCCTGGAATCCTCCTGCAACAGGATCCAGGATGCCTGGTGTACTAAGGCTGAGGCAGAATCAGAATAGAATTAAACCCACACAGGACAAAGACAGCCTCTTCAGCCTTGTCCCTGTCTAACAGTGTGACTTACTAGCAGATAGGATGTGTCCTCTCTTCACTGCTACTTTTGCCCCCACCTCCTACTGGCTCAGAATTAGGGAGGAGAGGGCACTGTTCCCTTTGTAAAACACACAGCTCTTTTATCTGTCTGTAGGAGGTGTCATAATCTTCTAAAAAATATACTGGAGGGGCCAACAGAATAAATCAAATTCCATGCTACTGCAGAATAAATTAAGAGTGTGGCTTCAGTCATAATTATATTTCCTTTCTTGTTTTCTTGCAAAATAAATGATCAGTTGATTTTTAAAGGCACTACATAATCTATTAAAAGACTGCTCAAATTAGCAGCTTTCTTTTAACTTCCATTCCAAAGTAGGAATTTTGCAACTTTTCTCAATCTCCTCCATGTGATTGTCTTGTGCTGTTTCATTCTTTAGCTTTTCTTCCATGTGTCATTCCATAGATTTTTCCAAGTTTCTGACCCTTGTTCTTTTCTTTTTTCCCAACAGGGTTTAGTAATTATCTCTCTGTCGAAGCCTCACAAATTTATATTTTAGCTGGAGCTATCTTTTAGTTTAAAATTCTGCAATTTTTATTGTTTTCTGGACAGATCCACACAGAAGTCCAAGCTACAAACTGGCTGCCTGTAGTTCTTTTATTCACAATCAATTAGGAAAACTTTTAAAAGTGGATTTCTGTCATCTTTTGAAACAAAGTGGAAGACCTGGCAACACTGTGTGCACGTTTTTGACTGACAACAAATGCCTGGAACTCAATAACAGATGTTCCTTTAATGTGGAGCAAGCATTCTCTAGCTCTGTACAGTTTCTACTTCAACCATTTACTTACTTTTCTCGCTTCTTTCATATGAGTTTGTAATCTTTTTGAAGAGGATAAGAAGAATAGATAGCAGTCCTGACTAGATCTTTTAGATTCCTTCCACACCCAAGTGTCAAATGTTTAGTGACAGCCTGCTTCTAAACACATATATTTGCCACGATGCCTTTGGGGAGTTAGTATTTTGTTTTCAGTTCAAATTACGAGCATATGACCCTTTAATAGGGAGTATACTGTCTTTTAAGTGGAGTGGTGTGTGTGTATGAGTTAGGGAGGGGTAGGAAGGGCTTTTCCTATAGAGTCACTGGAGGGTTATCCCAAAGTTCTCTTGACCCAAAAGCAATTCACAAATCATGCCCTCCATTCTTCTACTACTCTCCCTCATCCATTACTTATCTCTCATTACCATCAAAACTCAGCACAGAGCTCGCTGGTTAGCTCAGTTGGTTAGAGTGTGGTCTGTAACGCCAAGGTCAAGGGCTCGGCTCCCCGTACTGGCCAGCTGCCAAAAACAAAAACTGAAACCTGTACTTTAAATAAAAATAAACAACAACAACAACAACTCAGCACAGAGCTGATAAGAATTAATTGGACAGTTGGTTTGAGTGTTGATTCTTGTGCTAGATAACTAGTATGTCCACCTATAAGACGTCTGATGGGCTTTTACCATATTCATAGCATTTTGTGGGAGAATTGAGCTAAGCTTGATGAGAGGAAGAGAAGAACAAGTTGTAATAGCAACAAAAACATCAGCAGCAGTCATTAACATTTACTGAAGGCTTATGTGCTGGGCAGTAAGCACTTTACATGTGCTATCAGATTTAATCCTCATAATAACCCTACCAGGTAGATACTATTGTCATCCTTATTTATAGTTAAAGATACTGTTGCACAGAGAAGTAAAACAACATGTCCAAGGTAACAGAGCTATTAAGTCCCAAGAGTCTGACTGTACTGTCCACTCAGTAGATGGTAAGCTTTGTGAAGGCAAAAGGAAGCTGTCTCCTGTGCAGTGCTTAAAGAAATGGGTTACGGAATTCAAAAAAGCTAGAGTGTGTAGTCTAGTTATTTAGTCTTTTCAAAACACAACTTTAGCTTTGTTGATCTTCTGTACTGTATTTTTGTTTTTTCATTTTATTCATTTCCTTCTTTCATTATTAAGCACTGATTATGTACAGGCACAATCTAGGAGACGGAGATACACCAGTGAACAAATGAAAACTTTCTGCATTCGTGGAGCTTAGATTCCAGTGGCAAGTACACAGAAAATAAATAAATAAGGTAACATATGTGATACACACACACACACACACACACACACACACACACAAGCAGGGACAGGAGAGTAACAGTTCTGGAAAGCAATGGGTAAAATTTTAAATAGGGTTGTCAGAATAAATCTCACTGAGAAATTGACATTTATGCAAAGACATGAAAGAACTGAGGGACAAAATCAAGGAGTTAATCAGGAAAATAGAATGAGAAGCAATTGAGGGTTTTGAGCAGAGGAATGATATAATTTGACTTATGTTTGAAAAGGTTAACTCTGGCAGCTGTGTTGATAACAGAATGCAAAGGGGCAAAGGTGAAAGCTGGGAGACCAGTAAGAAGGCAATAATCCAGGCAGGAAAGTTACTGTGGTTTAGAAATTGTTTCTTTAATTTATGAGTATGTTTCCAAATTTCTGTCTCCCCACCCAAACTGAAGGCTCTTGGTTGCAGGTATTGCCAGATGTTTTCAGGTTACCTGCAACTTTTGTGTGTGTGTGTGGGGGGGGTGTGTGGGGGGGTGTTGACTGGCTGGTACAGGGATCCAAACCTGTGGCTATCTGCAACTTTTGCTAGCACTAGCATTCCACCTTAAATTCTGGCTTCCTTTTCATTTTTCACCCTTAAAGATTTCTCTTACTTTTTTGTGTGTTTAGTTATGCACTTAATAACATATTTGTATTTAATCCTACATTTTTAGTGTTTTACTGCTGGTAGTGATTTGTGGGGAGAGGAGTTCCAGAATATCCAATATGCTATATTGCCAAAGTGGAAGTCCTTAGGTTTGAATTTTGCCTTTTCCTATTTACTAGTTGTATAACCTTGGCAGGTTAATTAAATTTATCTAGACTCTGTTTTCACAAATGTAAAATAGAGATAATGATAATATCTAGATCATAGTGTTGTTGTAAGGATTATGATCTAATGCACACACAGTGTTTAGCCACAATGCTTAGCACACAGGCAATGCTTACTGTAACGTCACTATCATCATCACCACCTCCATCCTTGCAGCACTATACATAATAGGTACTCAATAAATGATTGCTGAAGTGATCTGTTGAAAATGAATTACAAATGGCAGTGTGGTAAGAAAGATGTGCAGCTGGTTCCTCTCTGAGAATATATCATGACCAGAATCAACCGTATAAAAATGTAACAAGGCAAAGTCTTGCCACCTGCCTCCACTTTAATAAATGAATAGTTTAGTCTCCTTAATCATTGGCATGCTCCCCCTTGGTACACTATATATCATGACCAGAATCAACCGTATAAAAATGTAACAAGGCAAAGTCTTGCCACCTGCCCCCACTTTAATAAATGAATAGTTTAGTCTCCTTAATCATTGGCATGCTCCCCCTTGGTACACTTCACTTTGTTTCTTCCAATTTTGCTTACTATTAATTATTTTCATGCCTGTTTACCTTACTAGATAATCAACTACTGGATAGCGGAAACCATGTCTTAAGCATCACTGTGACCCACACAATGCCTAGTACAGAGTTTTAAACAAGGGAGACACTCAGAGACTTTGTTGAAATAAATTTTTCTACCAAGGTAGCTAAAGTAACTTTACATTTATAAGTAACCGTGTTCCTTCAAGTCTTATTTGCTCTACTGATCTACTTAAATATTTTTAACAAAATCATGGAAGTTTAGAAGCAAAATCATCACTGTTTACACAGCAGCATTCAAATTCCTTAAACATGGTCCTTCATAGTCTAGCCATAGACTTACCTTTTCTTTCTGCCTCCATCTCCAGTCTTAATTCCCAGTAAATAATTCATGGAGTTTTCTCTGCCTATAATATTTATGTCTTCCCACCTTTTACCCTCTCTTTACCTTATCCCTACGTGCAAGACAAATGTCCACCTATTTTTCATGGGTACAAATATCACAATTTCTTTGGAGTGTTCCTTGGCTCACAAGGAATTAATGTTTTCTTATAGTACTTAGATCTGTGTTACAACTTATGCTATAATTTATTTTACCAATCTGTGTGTGAGTGTGTGTGTGTGTGTGTGTGTGTGTGTTCCTCAAGGCAAGAGACCTTGACTTGTTCACCTTTGCATTCTTAACACTTGAGACATGGCAGTAGTTCTACTGAACTGAACTGTACTAAATCTTTTTGGAATAAAGAAAGAACCAGAGTCCTAGTAGGCTGCCATTCTTAACACTTGAGACATGGCAGTAGTTCTACTGAACTGAACTGTACTAAATCTTTTTGGAATAAAGAAAGAACCAGAGTCCTAGTAGGCTGCCTCATTTTCTGCACAATGAACAAAAAGGTCCGAACCTTTCACCATCAAATGAAAAAAGTAAAAAAAAGTTCAGAAAAATACTCCACAAACAAAAAATTAATAAATAATAACACTAATTAAGGATAAACAACAAATTTAACAAAATTTAAAATACTGTTATTTGTTCACTGAAATAATAATAATAATATCTGTTCCAGAGCTTGTGAGTAAATTACCCCATAGTTGCCTTAAATCACTATTTTAAATAGTGACTATAAACTAATCTTAATAAAGAACAGTAATTCCAAAATAATTATAATAATTAACAGTTTTTCAGAAGCAGAGGTTTTCCAAGAGCACTAGGAAAAAGAAGCAGTCCTTCAAAACTTGAAAGAAAAAGTGAGAGAACCAAGAAGAAAATGAAGGGAGGATATAAAAGCAAGACACTAATTCTCCAACCATTCTAAAATTCTGCTGGGCTGGAGGCATCTGTTGTAATAAATATATTCACATGTTTTCCAGGCCAAATTTGGATTCAGCCAGAGTTGATGCCTGTCCTCACTCTCAAACATTTTTCTGCCGACTAACTTATTTCTAAAGTTAATGTTTGATTTTACAGAAGGATCCCCCCACTCCAAAAAAAAAAAAAACCCTTTATCACTCTCTTTCCTCCTCTTCCCTTTTTTCCTGGCCAAAAATGTAATCCTTTGAGAACTGTTGTAGCAAATGCAATGGATCCAGATCATGAAGTATGAGAAAAACAAAATTCTTTTCCTATTTTGTAGATTTTTAGGAACCTCTCATCATTTACCAATGAAAAATAATGACTGGTGAAATATCTATTTTTTGTATTGGTATTAGATTTTTCTTCTAGCAGCAATCTTAATACTATGAAAGTTGGTTTATTTGGATTCCATCAGTTAGAATTACCTACAAACTGTCTTATCTATACTAGGACAACTAGGATCTATATTAATGACTAAGGCAAAGTCAGTATTCAAGTAACTTGTAAATCATCAGAGAATAAAAAAGTGTATTTGGTGTCATTATGAGCACTTTGTATGCTTTCTATTAGAAATATGTGAAAATTGGAGACAGAAATAATAACGTGACAATTAATTAAACTGTAACATCCAATTAGTCAGCATTTCCTGAACTTGCCCCTTCCAAGCCAAAGATTAATTAAATATTCTTGCTGGATATATGAGTGAAAATGACTAGAGAAATGGGGGGTAGGAGTGATGCCAATTCAATATCTCTAAAGAAAAAGACAAAAAAAGTTCCTATATGTATGCTGCATAAACTGTCACTCACTAGGAGAACCCTGTTACAGTAAAAGAACATGAGCTTTGAAATCAGACAGAACTGAATTTGTGTCCTGGCTCTGTCACTTACCAGCTAAGTGGTATAGATTCTTTCTAAGGGCTATTTCCTTCACCTTAAAGTGGGAATAACACTTCATTGAGCTGAATTAAGTACTGCAAGTAAAATGGAGCATCTTGTACACAGTAAGAATTTAATAAATATTAGCTGTCATTATTATTCCTATCATCTTCCTCTAGAGACTCCTTTTTACCATGTTCTATTAGGTAAATAGACTTATACAAGAAATATCGGGCTTTGACATGAAAAACACAATAGATGTTAGTTTATTCATTTTAAGGAGCAGGAGTTGGGGAGTAATTACTGCTAGAGTCTGGTGGTGGCAGGAAGATCACCACTTAGGAGACAGTTCAAGAAACAGTGTGGTTCTCCATGCTTTAATGTGCACTTTCTGCCTCTCTGATTGATTAGGTAAGTTAAGCTTACAGAAATGACTTTTTTGGGCAGTGCTCTGTACATTTTCCTATCACACCACCCTGAATTTACTTGCCATGGGCTTCTTATTTTGAAATGGAAGTAATACAGATATCTAAAGATTTTATTTATGGTGGGATAAGGTAGTAGATGTTCATTTAGAATGTATAAGCCAAAGTTAAAATTTAGCAATAAAGAAATTAAAGAACTGTGAAATCATGTAGACAGAAACATAAAATTTCTTCAAATTGAGAAATCATTGCTTCACATCTCGCATTTTTTCTAATGTATTTATTAAAAGATAATTAGCTTAATTATATATTACGCATTGAATTAGATACACTTTGAAAGAATACAGAAGGTGACCTAAGCACACTGGGTGTGAAAAATTCTTAATTAATAATTAACGGTCCTAAAGAAATCTTCTAACAACACGGGGGAACCTCGAAACCATTATGGTCAGGGAAAGAAGTCAGACAAAAAAGAACATATAGGGCATGATTCAATTTATATGAAATATCCAGAAAAAAATAATTTATATATAGAGAAAGTAGATTAGTGGTTGCCTTGGAATGCGGAGTGACTGTAAATATGCATGAAGTTTCCTTTTGGGGTGACAGACTGTTCTAAAATTAGATTGTGGTGATGGTTGCACCACTGTGTAAATATAATTTATCATGGAAGTGTACACTTAAAATGTGTAAATTTTATGTATATAAATTATACCTTAATAAATCTGTTAATAAAAATAAATCAGAATAGATGGGTACTAGAAAAGTTGTTGTTACATGCTGAACAAAGTGAGAATTTTGAAGAGGAAATCTGCATCTACTGAGAATGAGTGCCTGAATAATACTCTTATTCTGAAGTAAGACCTATATCAATCAAAACCCTGAAAGTGCCATGCACATGTGGGAGATCTTTGGAATTTGGGAAGGCTTCACATCAGGGTGTTTGAATCTAAGGTAAATAAGGTATTTATTTTTTCTCCCAGGGTAAACATAAACTACAATGGGTACTAAAGGAGAAAGTGTTAGCTCTCCTGAGAGACATTTTGAGTATGAATAACCAACAGATGTGCCTTATAGAAGTAATGGGAGGTATGTGTCATATTTTGATAGATTCCAGGAAACTCTCCAGATTAGCTAGGTTATTAAGAACTACAACAGGATGACGCTAAGGTACATGGATCACTGAGGAGAAGGCATTAAACAGTGGCTCATGGTGAAGGGGCCCTGGCCTTCATTGTTGCTCAATGCTATTGCTGAGAAGGAGTAATATAGGGATATCCTATTTTGGTTCTATTTCTGCTCTATTGAGTTTTATTTTACTTTCTATTTTTTTTTCTTCTAAGAAAGCAACATTTAGGTAAGAACCCCTGCTTTAAACATTCTGGATATGTACTCTGGCTCTTAATTCAATAAACATGATCTTTAAACAAAAGAGACCCAAGTAAATAAAAGAATAGCCCAATATTATTCATTAACTTTGAAATGATTCCTCTACCGTCAATAGATGATGAATAGATATGAAAGGGTGTTAGTATGTGTCTTGAAGGTAAAGACCATCTATAACTCTGCAATAGACAAAAGCACACCGCTTGGCACATCTAATAAATGTTTGCTAAAATGGGAATGAAAGTATCATATAAACAATAAAAATAATATAAGTGTATGTAAAAGATTACATTATTTTTACAGTAAAAGTAATCCTGACAATTTAAATCTGACTGATAAGACATCACCTTCAAGAAAGGCTTTATAATAGTTAAAGAAGCATGAATTATATTTAACTTGTTAAAACTGGAGAAAAGTGAGAAGGAACTGTAAGCTTCCAATCTAGGGGGGAAAAACTAAATCTGTGGTGGCTATCCCATTACAAATTCCTAAGGATCTAAGATAGGTAATGTTATAAGTGGAAAATGTTGGATACATTTACACTAACTCTAAAAGATAAACATTACATCTGGGCCAATGAAATACCCTGCTTTATGAGACTAGTAAGTAAGTATAGACAATCTTTTTTTTTTTTTTTGGCAGCTGGCCAGTATGTATATACACCATCTTTTAATTAAAAAGAAAAAATATAATTATTCATTAAAAATAATTAGGTATATGTGCTATTATGAAAGGTTCTCCAAGATGTACTAGGAAGTGAAAAAAGTGAGGTGAGAAAATGAACGGTTTGATTCCTTTTTTTAAACAAAAAAACCAAAACCAACCAAACAAAAAGATAATTTTATCTGTATATGTTGGCAATAATGCATGACTCCCCTACACACCCACTCTGCTCTCCAGGAAGGAAACCAACTGTTCAGGGAAATGGGGCGGAGGTGGGAAAGGGAGCTCTTCCTTTGCATTTTGTACCTTTCTGTAATATCTAAATTTTCTAATAATGTGCATGTGTTACTTTTATTTAAGAAAGTGTGCATTTGCTTGGTGGAATTTTGGACCAATATGATTTTTTTTTAATCATTTGCAATAGTAGAAAGACTATTAATAAAAGCTCCTAAGGGTCATGTTAATGTTTTATTAATGTTGCTGCCCGTGATGTTGCCTGGCACAGTAACTTTGTATGTCAAGATGATCAACAAACTTTTGTTATATTGAAAAAAATATATATATATGTTATTAAAGATATTTAAAAAGTAAATTTAAACAAAACAAACAGCTGTCTCCATTGTCTGAAGCAAGGCTGAGTAAGGCGCAGGAGTTTATACTGGCTGGACAGTATAAGGATGGCTCATCTGCAATTTGTGGCCAGGATAATGCAATTTACATATACTTCCTGAACTAACAAGTCCCTATGCACCAGAAATAATTTCCTGTTAAGATACAGATTTAGAAAATATCTAAGAATCAATGTGATCCACCCTCTTTACCCCCTCTGTCAATTATCAATGCAGTGCCTCTTTTCTCCAAATCTACCCTTCTTTGCCCTACTTTGTGATAATGGAACTGGACATTATAAACATTTCACCTTTGCCAGCTTTGTCAGTAAAAGGTGCTAAAGGGACATTGAAGTAGGAAGTATCTTCTCTTCCTGGTTTTGGTGTGCTTTTTCCTTCTTGATCCTGTTGCATGCACCTGCTACTGGTGTGTGGCACACCCAGAGGTGCTCCGTATATATGAAGTTTCAGTGGTACCCCAGCTGGTGGCTTCCTACCAAGTTTCACTGGCACCCTAGAAGCTTCAATGGCTTCTTATTGGGTGGCTTTCCAGCAAGCTTTGCCAGCACTCTAGGAGATGGTTTCCTTCTTGTCAGTCCTTGTCTGTGGCACCTCAGTGAACTTCTATGCCATCCAGGGGCCACAGCAACACCTCTCCAACAAGATCTGAATCAGCCTAGATCTGGGGACCCTCTTCCAATTTTGGTCCCTTCTTGGGTACTCTGCCTGAGCCCTAGAGGTAATAACTGCTCCCTATATTCTATTCCTGTATTCTTTAGACTTCTCTTTACCTCTTAGTTACTGTACTATTTAATAACTCCTTGTATTAAATTTACTATTCAAATTACTGGTGTGGTTTTTGACTCCTGACTGGACTTTGACTGATTTACCTCCAAACCAAACCACACCACAACAAACCAAACCAAACCAAACCAAACAAAGCCAAGCCAAGACAACAACAAATAGTCAAATCTGCAATGCCACCCCTAAAACACAAGTCTGTATTATTAAGTTTGATAGTACAGAAAAACAACATGGAATTTTGCCAAACTTGTTAACTTATTGCCTCCTGAAGCCGACTGTGCATATGGCTGAACAGTTAGTCAGCCTGTTGTCACAAGTCTTACTGTTTCCTATTGCACATTTCAGAAGGATGTGTTAAATGCATTGTTCAGAGTGTGGTTTTCTAATTCTTTACAAGTCCTTCACAGGAAAAGAGAGAATTTGCTTGATTTGTTTGCCATAAGAACTAACCTATTTATGAAAAGACATGGATAGAAGAACTGTAAAAACAACAGAATTTTAAAAATTACTTCGAACATTCTAGAAAATCTCAGAAGGTTCATAGAAATGTCCAGTGAAGTTAAACTCTGATTTCTGCCTCAATTGACATCATTCATTTATTCATTTAATAAATAAATACTGAGTGGCACTGGGATATACCAACAAAGAAAACAGACAATATGCCAGCCTCATGGAATTTATTTTCTGTGGTAGGGGAAAAACAAATATATAAGTAGGTTGATACATAACATAATTTCAGGTGTTATAAAGTACTATAAAGAAACAAAGTAGGGACGAGTGGGTGCTATTTTAGGAGATGATTTAGTGCTCTATATTAAATTTCCTATACATAGCATGCCATAAATGTTATAATAAATATAACCACAGATATGTCTTAGGTATACTAAGAAGACAAGGTTCATGTAATTCCATGATAAATCAAACTGAATATATTTATATAAATCATAACAAGCTTATATATAGACCAATGAAACTTACCCTATAAAAAGCACTGGTCAAAGGGAGTAACGCTGCAGCAATGTTGTACTCTTCTAAACTTGAACAATCCTTAAGCAAAACAAAGACAAATGAGCATCATTAGGATATTTACCAGAAATCACAAATATCTCATATATGAAAACCAAAACCTGGGATACAATTCTTACTGTCCTGTAGGGTTTTTGCTTTAATTCCAAATTATCACTAAAGCATAGTTAACTAAGATTTGGGGAAAAAAATTGTTCCTGAAGCACATTCTTTTGGAAATGACGTAAAAACACATCTGAGAAAGATATCGTTTTCATACATGATTAGTAAGCAGCTATCCTTCCTGCTCAAAGATTGTGTTAAAAGCTGTGTAACTTACACAACATTTTTTTTTTGGAGAGTGTTTTAGTATATTTAACTACTGTACTTCACTGAGTCTAAGACTTGTTCCTGCTCAAAGATTGTGTTAAAAGCTGTGTAATTTACACAACATTTTTTTTTTTGGAGAGTGTTTTAGTATATTTAACTACTGTACTTCACTGAGTCTAAGACTTGGGTTTTTTTTTTCTTCATATTTTAACATCTCTGAGGTGGGGATGCATCTTATAATTGATTGGAAGTATTTTTTCTTTCTTAGTGTTACATACAAAGGGCACTTTGTTATTGATCAGGTAAGAAATATCGCTGATGTTAAAAACATTGATTGAAATGTTACTGGGGAATAGGACAGTGAGAAAATCTCAGTGGGAATGTAAAATGTTGCAGCTGCTGTAGAAAACAATATGGTATTTCCTCAAAAAAAAGAAAAAGAAAACTAGAATTACTATAAGTTCCAGCAATTCTACTTCTGGGTATATACCCAAATAAACTGAAAACAAGGACTAGCCGATATTTGTACACTCAGGTTCATAGTGGCATTATTCACAATAGCCAAAAGGTAGAAGCAACCCAAGTGGTGTGTATGTGTGTGTACACACACTGATGTATTATTCAGTCTCAAAAAGGAAGTACACATGCTACAACATGGATGAACCTTGAGGACGTTACGTTAGGTGGATATTTGTAAATAGTCATACTAATGGTCCTTCCTCTGTCTGGCAGTGGGGCACAGTGTGAGCCACAGGGAGGCCAGAACCTAGAACAGTACCTAAGGACAGCATAAGCTGCAACTGACCTTCTTTCTAGAGGGTCAGGTATAGTGATTAAAGCCCCAAACTTAGACAGTGTAGCTATCTTCATCAAAACACAAATTCCCCATCCATCACTTATTCATATATTTGTATAAATTGACTTTAAACTCAGATCTGGGCCTAAGATATTGATTATTCTAGTACAATTTCTCCCTTTCCAGATAAGAGAAAAGAGGCACAGAAGTCAGCTGTAGAGCCACGACTGGAGTCCAGATTTATTTACCTATCAGTGTGGTGTTCTTTCCTCTAGACACTGCTTTTGTACTTGACTGCTTTCCTCCTATTCTTGACGTAGAGGATATGAGTCTTTTGAGCTTCCAGTACTAATTTTGGAGTGGGAGGGAGGGAGGGAGAAAGGGAGGGTAAAGAGAATAGGCTGAACAGGATAGTGAGAGGCTTAGGGCTGCATAAGTGCGGTGGTGTCAGGGACAAGGGCTCTGGAAAACAGGAGGAAGAGTCAGAAGGCAAAGTGGGAATATACGATAGACAACCCTGGCTTATTTCAAAATACGACTGGGCTTGGCAGAGCCAGCAGTGGGGATGGGGAGGGTGCAGTACTGCCCTGAGAAAAAAAGGAAGAGATTGTCTTTCATAAGTCATGGCCACCTACTCTAAAGCCAGTCTTGTCTAGCATGAGTACATTTGATACTAAAAGGGTTCTTAATTGAACTTCATACATTGTCAGTTCTGAAAAACACAGTTTTAGAATGCAATGAATGTTCAACTCCAATAAGTATTACAATAATACTGGGTTATAAGAGTTTTTATAGGGGGCAGGGAGAGGAGTTGGGGGAGATTTTCAAACTGTTTTGCAAATGTTGTCTCGTAGAGTATTGATAGCTATTACCTGGGGGGAAATTGGGGAAATGCTGAGTAAACAAAAATAAACAAGATTTTTCTTTCTTTCTTTTTTCTTGGTAAAACCCCCCAAAACCAGGCACACTGTGCCAGTGCACTAAAGCATAGTTAACTAAGATTTGGGGAAAAAAATTGTTCCTGAAGCACATTCTTTTGGAAATGACGTAAAAACACATCTGAGAAAGATATCGTTTTCATACATGATTAGTAAGCAGCTATCCGTCCTGCTCAAAGATTGTGTTAAAAGCTGTGTAATTTACACAACATTTTTTTTTTGGAGAGTGTTTTAGTATATTTAACTACTGTACTTCACTGAGTCTAAGACTTGGGTTTTTTTTTTCTTCATATTTTAACATCTCTGAGGTGGGGATGCATCTTATAATTGATTGGAAGTATTTTTTCTTTCTTAGTGTTACATACAAAGGGCACTTTGTTATTGATCAGGTAAGAAATATCGCTGATGTTAAAAACATTGATTGAAATGTTACTGGGGAATAGGACAGTGAGAAAATCTCAGTGGGAATGTAAAATGTTGCAGCTGCTGTAGAAAACAATATGGTATTTCCTCAAAAAAAAGAAAAAGAAAACTAGAATTACTATAAGTTCCAGCAATTCTACTTCTGGGTATATACCCAAATAAACTGAAAACAAGGACTAGCCGATATTTGTACACTCAGGTTCATAGTGGCATTATTCACAATAGCCAAAAGGTAGAAGCAACCCAAGTGGTGTGTATGTGTGTGTACACACACTGATGTATTATTCAGTCTCAAAAAGGAAGGACACATGCTACAACAGCTGCTGCGAAAGCGGCTATAAGCCACAACAACCACGCAGATGGTCCGCCAGCCACTGGAGTGCATTGACACAAGGAGAGTCACCAGCAGAGATAAAGAAAAGAAGAGGATGTCTCTCTCCACAAAGCTCATTTCAGAGTGACAGAAGAAGCATCTGCTCTATAATAATATTGGGGGACCTGACCACACCTCTCAGCATTGGACAGATCATCTAGGCAATAAATCCACAGAGTAACAATTACTCTTTCAAAAGGACAGAAGAAATCTAGGGTAATTAGAGGGGAGAGGGGAGATAGAAAGGGGGATGGGGAGAGACTGGAAAAGGGGCATAACAATTTGTATGAAAACAGCAGAAATTCTCAGGGTTCTTAACTGTGACTCTATGAGAGGAATTTGGTAGGCAGCATTTTCAAACCTAATTCACTAACAACATATATGTATATACCTTTTGGTGATGGCCAGCATAGAGACCCAAACCCTTGACCTTGGCGTTACAAGGCCACGCTCTAACAAACTGAGCTAACCAGCAAACCGAGAATGTGTGTGTGTGTTTATATATATATATATATACATGTATTTTTTTGTGTGTGGCTGGCCAACATGGGAATCTGAAGCTGTGACCTTGGTGTTATAAGGCTATGCTCTAACCAACTGAGCTAACTGGCCACCACCCAAAAATATTTTTAAAGAATTTAGTTGTAGAATATATTTTGGAAAATGATGACTTAAGATCAAAAACCTACTGAGAGAATTCCAACCAAAAGATCATTTTAAAACTTAGCTATAGACTTTTATTTCCAGACTTATGGTTGTTTTCATATTTGGATAAGCGCTTTTGCTAAAAAAAAAAAGTAGAAAATGTTGGCTAAAATATTTAAAAATTATTAATGCAAAGCAATAAATTGGCAAGAAAATAAGAAATTCTTAGATGAAAATATAAATTAAGTGGCAACTTTGAGAGAGAAATAGAGCACTAAGGCTGAATTTTATGTCAAGAACAGTTGGTAAGCAAATTTGAGTACTGGTTTTGAACATAAGGGACTCAGGGGATAGGAGATAAATCCCAGCACTTGCTTAAGATAGGAAATCCATTAGGAGAACTACCATAAAGCTGGAACCCCTAGAGTGACCTAGGACACCAGATGGAAAGTCTGGGATATATTAAGCAGAGAAAGTGATACACATGTGGGTAAATCTAAACATATATTGACTGCATAAAACAATGACAATTCTGTCTTTTGGTAGTAAAAAATTTAAGATACAACTAAAATATACAATCAAGGTAGGACAGACTTTGTAAGGTGGTACACTGGAGTTGAACTTTGATAATTTAAGTGAGCATTTAAAAATTTCTGTACTATCACCAAAGGAATAAAGAGGAAAAAAAAAAATTGAGTGATAGAAAAAAAAAAAAGAAAAGAAAAGAAAAAACAACCTGCAACTCAAAGGAAAACAAGAAAGAAGAAAAAAGGAAACCCAGAAAAAGGAAACAATCAGAAAAGAACAAAATAAAATTATAGAAATAAATACAAATACCATAGCACAAATGGACCAAATGTTCTGGTTAAAAGACAAAGATTGTCACTGAACCAAAAACCTGATTCCAAACACTTGTTGTTTAAAAAAACTTATTTGGGGCCGGCCCGGTGGTGCAATGGAGAGTGCGCTGCTTGGGAGTGTGGCGGCGCTCCCGCCGAGGGTTCGGATCCCATGTGGAGACAGGTTCCCGCTCACTGGCTGAGCATGGTGCGGGAGCAACACCGAGGGTTGCGATCCCGTTACCGGTCAGTAAAAAAGACAAAAAGGGAAAAAAAACCCCAAAAAACAAAAAACTTATTTGTATGTAAGGATACACAAAAGTTAAAAGGATGAAAAATATGTACCAGCAAACTACCAAAAGAAGTTGGTGTAGGTATTTCAATAATCAGCCAAAATAATCTTTAAGGCAAAAAGAATTACTAGAGATAAAAAAGCATTACATAATGATAAATTGCTCAATTTACCAGAGATTTTTTTCCCAACAATTTTGAAAGTATATAAACTTAGTGACTTAGCCTAAAAACATACAAAGCAAAAATTGACAGACATAAAAAAAAGATAAAAAGATAAATTCACAATCATACTGAAAGGTTTTAATATACATTTTTCAGTAATTGATAGATCAAGCAGGTAGGAAAATCAGTAATCCTACAGATTTAAAGAAATACTTCAAAAGCTAGACCTAATGAATATATACATAGAACACTGTATACAAAAACAGATCACTGGTGGATCTAATAGACACCATACTCTAACACTGTACCCACAAGTGTTCACATGGATTTAGAAACATTGACCTCATACTATACTGGGCCATAAAATAAGTATCAGTAAATTTCAAAATCTTTTGAATTACACAGACATAGTTGTCAGATCATAATGCAATTAAGTTAAAAATAGTGCATACACTTAAAACTGTACCTGGCACATAGTACATACTCAAATGTTAAGTTATTATCACTGAGGCTAAAAAATGCTTAGTATATCACACTATATTGTAATTATCTATTTACTTATTTGTCTCCTTACTAAACTATAAGCAATCTGATTGAAAGAAAGTGAGCTGAGATGCTAGGTACCATTCAAGCTTTATTAAAGAAAGAAATCTGCTGGTATGTCCTCAAAGTGGCAGGCAGCATGGGGCTGCCCTGAAAATGGGGGACAGCGCCGGGCATGGGGGTGGTAGAGCTTATATAATGCACCAAGGGCTGGCTGATACCATCAAGGAGGGTCATTATGCTAATGTGGATTGGGGTGGAGAACTGCATCCTTGTGGGAGCAAAAGGGGTTTCTGTTAAAGTCAGGAGGCTTCTCGTAAAGGGAAGGGGGGAGGAGGTGAGCAGCCCCATTTTGTACTTGGGCCTTTCTAAAGTGGCGCTGGTTATGTTGCAGATCTACTACTGATGGCATTTTTATAGCAGCAAATAAGAAGCAGTATCAATATTTATGGCAAGCTGTTATGTCTTTTCAGAATGACATAAAGCTAAAAAATCGAACAAATGATCTTGCTAGGTCTTAGATTTCCAGAATGAGTGTTGAGAGTAATTAGAAGGATACTCCTTAGAATAACAATTTTCACTCATTCAACAAATATTTAGAGTACCTACTATATGCCAGGCATGTTGTTGCTAATGAACATAGGAAATTCTTTAGGCCAAGAGAGAAAACAAACGACAAATAAGAACACAATTTAAAGGGCTAAGATAGGCTGAATGGTCTACATCCTTAAATTTGAGGACAACTATGTTCTTTTATGATGTCTTTGTGGGAACTTTGTTGGAATCCCATTACTGGTTGGATATATCTTAAATTAGATCAAGTGATCTTTGGTTTTAATTCAAGAACATCAGTTTTAGATATAAAAAGAGTGACTATTAGAGTTATCTGAGTAACATCTCCTCCCTAGTCATGCCTCTAGGAATAAAATGTGCGTGAGTGAAAGGAAGGAAGAGGACAGAAAAAGAGAAAAGAAATATGAATCAATGAGAATATAAAAAGAGTGACTATTAGAGTTATCTGAGTAACATCTCCTCCCTAGTCATGCCTCTAGGAATAAAATGTGCGTGAGTGAAAGGAAGGAAGAGGACAGAAAAAGAGAAAAGAAATATGAATCAATGAGAATATAAAAAGAGTGACTATTAGAGTTATCTGAGTAACATCTCCTCCCTAGTCATGCCTCTAGGAATAAAATGTGCGTGAGTGAAAGGAAGGAAGAGGACAGAAAAAGAGAAAAGAAATATGAATCAATGAGAATATAAAAAGAGTGACTATTAGAGTTATCTGAGTAACATCTCCTCCCTAGTCATGCCTCTAGGAATAAAATGTGCGTGAGTGAAAGGAAGGAAGAGGACAGAAAAAGAGAAAAGAAATATGAATCAATGAGAATATAAAAAGAGTGACTATTAGAGTTATCTGAGTAACATCTCCTCCCTAGTCATGCCTCTAGGAATAAAATGTGCGTGAGTGAAAGGAAGGAAGAGGACAGAAAAAGAGAAAAGAAATATGAATCAATGAGAATATAAAAAGAGTGACTATTAGAGTTATCTGAGTAACATCTCCTCCCTAGTCATGCCTCTAGGAATAAAATGTGCGTGAGTGAAAGGAAGGAAGAGGACAGAAAAAGAGAAAAGAAATATGAATCAATGAGAATATAAAAAGAGTGACTATTAGAGTTATCTGAGTAACATCTCCTCCCTAGTCATGCCTCTAGGAATAAAATGTGCGTGAGTGAAAGGAAGGAAGAGGATAGAAAAAGAGAAAAGAAATATGAATCAATGAGAACTTCTTTGAAAGAGGATGATAAAGATCAACTGAAAGATGACTTTGAGGGCAATTCATTATTTGAAGTCATGTTCAGGTTTTTATTTAAAAATACAGGGCCGGCCTGGTGGCGCACTGCTACAGTGCGCCGCTTGAGAAGCGCAGTGGCGCTCCCGCCGAGGGTTCGGATCCCACATGCAGACCGGCCGCTCACTGGCTGAGCGAGGGGCGGGAGCAACACCGAGGGTTGCGATCCCGTTGCCGGTCCCGGTCCGGTACGGGTGCGACACTGAGGGTTGTGATCCGTTGCCCGTCACAAAAAAAGACAAAAAAAAGAAAAAAAAAAAAATACAGTTAGGCCATGTAGGAAAACACCATATCTTTTTACTATGTGGTATCACTGCATTGTTTCTGTCATCTCCACGGATTTTATAAAATAATCCCAGAACACAGCAAAAAGTGTGAATCATCTTTTTTCTTCCTGACTTATTCCTTATCCCCTTAGGACACTGCTATGCAAAAGAATGTCATCTGTGTCCTAGCACATCTGAATTTCTTTAACAGAAATGCCTTGCATGTTTCTGAAGACTATCATGAGGCCCAAGGCAATAAAGTTCAACAGACTTGAGCTGTAATCTTCTCCCAAGGAAATGGTTGAGATGCCAAGATGCCTTTTGACTTTGATTTCACAGCAGGGCTTCATTTGTAATGATTCTGTCCAAACTTTAAATGACAACAGCTGTGATAGAAGCCCCACACACTCATTTATAAAAATTTTCCACGAATTAAAAAAATTAAACAATGGGGAATTTCAATCCATGACCAATTAGCAGGGAACTGGCAAACATAAAACATTTAGAGTAGAAAAAGCTATTTATTATCTTACAAAATGTTTACACATTGTAGTGCATGTCTCAAACCTGTGAGCCAGTCAAAAGCTGATTGCAAAATATAAATATAAAATTCTTTGCAAATCATGTTAGAGACATTCTAAGTTAATTAGGTTGAAAGACAGAAAA
This sequence comes from Galeopterus variegatus, assembly GCF_000696425.1. NCBI lineage: Eukaryota > Metazoa > Chordata > Mammalia > Dermoptera > Cynocephalidae > Galeopterus > Galeopterus variegatus. Next base: position 68,034 of record NW_007731630.1, read on the forward strand.
ATTTTAAAACAATAAGTCTAACAACCATTGACACAGCAAGAGCATTCCAGGATAGTGCAGTTATCTGTTGGGGAATCAGTCTATAAATACACATTCTTTAGTCCCCTGTGCTTTGGCCACATAATAGCATTGTAGTTACAAACATACCAGGCAATTTATAAACTTGCAAGGACTTGAATACTTATACATGTTTTATTCTGAACTTTGCTATGTAACTTACCTTTAATTTTCCTGCTACAATTGAAGAGTGAGCCCTGCGATTTTAATTTCCCACTAACCTCAATTACTTTACACTTTTAACCTACAAACCTCTGAACTGACATGGCCAACATTCCTATTTCACAAAACTTTAGAGTCTCTCAAAATGTTAATATTTAAACATTAAAGAAAAAAATGGGAACGAAAGGCACAAAGTATTACAGAACTGACTTTCCTTTAGAGTTCAGATTAGACATAGCTCAGAAAAAAAATTCAATTGTCCAAAATGTTGAAATACTTGTATCTTCTACATAAGGACAGGCACTAAAGGCAAAAATACCTCTTTATATCATATTACTCTCCTGATCAAAAATTTCAGCTATGTTCTGACCGTTGCAGAATAATGACCAAACTCTTCCGCCAGGCTTGCAAGGCCTTCATGGTGTGGACCCGACCCCGACACCCCCCCCCCCCCCCTCCTTGGCACGTCCACATGCAGGCCCCCATATTTCCCTGCTCTTTCCACGTATAATGCTAAGCACAAAATAGACAAAAGGACAGGCAAAAACCTTGGATTATATTTTAACACTAAATAAACTTATAAAACCATAGAGAATGTATCAGGATTTTGAACACAATGGTATTTATATGTCCCATTAAGATAGAAAGTGAATGCTAAGCTTGACAATAATATCAAGCTTTTTAAAAGTTTTTTGAGTGAATGGACCAAATTTGTTTGAAGTTTATATGCCTAGAAACTAGAACATTGCACCTGGTATACAGTAATACTAGCTAACATTTACTGAGTGTTTACTCAGTATCAGATACATTCTACATTTGAATTTACAGAAATTATTTCATTTAATCTTTACAATCTCTATGAGGTAGATGCTATAATTAGTTAATTTTGTTGGTGAAGGAACAAAGACACTCAGAGGTTAAATTATTTGCCTGATATTACATGGCCACAAATGGCAGAGCTGGAATTTGAACCCAAGTAGTCTCACTCCAGTATTTGTGCTTTAAACCTCTATATTCTCTTTCCTCTCAAATGCAATAATGTATTGAACTGAATCTAAAAATGTTATCTGTGGAAATGTCTAACTCAGGTAAAAGAAGAAATCTTCCAGTAAATTATAAATAATGTCCTCATGAAAGTTTGAAACTACACTATATCTATGAAAAAGCAATTGAAAATTTAAAATGTGATTGCTAAAATTAAAATGCAAAGGAAGAGCTGTAAATATGTATATTTTTTTCTCATGGCATCCTTTTATTTTACCTGTATATTAAGGAATTTTAAAAAATTAAGAAATATAGAGGATGAAGTTAAAGCTTCTAAAATATGCCTAACAGGAGTAATGGAAGTAGAGAATGGAGGAAGCAGGTGGGAGAAAGTAAAAGAAATAATGAAAAATAAATTTAGTCTTCAGATGCAAAGAGTCCAATGAGTGTCTAGTAGGATAAATGAAAAACACCCATACCGATATTGTGCTGCAATTTCATTATACCAAAAATAAAAGATTCTAAAAACTGTTAGAGGAAAATAAAACCAAAAACAAAAATCAAAGAGAGCAGGTTTTCTACAAAGAAACAATAATCAGGTTAAAAAAAAAAGCTCAATGATGCTAGATGATAGAAAACCATGGAGAGCAATGTTTTCAGAGTTCTGAGGAAAAAAACTTAAAAAAAATTATTTTATTTTATATTTTAAAATAACATAGTAAAATTAACTTGATTTTTGGTTCTACAGTTCTATGAATTTTAGCACAGATATAGATCCATGTAATCACCATCAGAATCAGAATACAGAACAGTTCTATAACCCCATGTTATGATCTGAATGTTTGTCCCCTCCAAAACTCCTGTGGGAGTTTAATTCTCAACAGATCCATGTAATCACCATCAGAATCAGAATACAGAACAGTTCTATCACCCCATGTTATGATCTGAATGTTTGTCCCCTCCAAAACTCCTGTGGGAGTTTAATTCTCAATATGGCAGTGTTGAAAGGTCGAACCTTTAAGAGGTGATTGGAACATAAAGGCAATGTTCTCATGAATGGATTAATCTGTTCATGGAGTAATGGGTTAATGGTTTAATGGATTATCATGGGTGGTGTGGAGTGGTGGTGTTATAAGGAGAGCAAGTGAGCACATTAACAAACATTCTCTTACCATCCTTGCCATGTGATACTCTGCACTGCCATGGGACTCTGTACAGTCTCCAAGAAGAAGGCCACCCTCACCAGATATGCCCCCCTGGACCTTGGACTTCCCAGCCTCCAAATTATAAGAAATAAATTTCATTTTCTTATAAATTACGTAGTTTCAGGTATTCTGTTATAAGCAACAGAAAATGGACTAATACACCCCACAAAATTTCTTATTGCTATTTATAGTTATGCCCTCTCCCTACCCCAAATCCATGGTAACTACTGGTCTCTTCTCTGACACTATGGTTTTGTCCTTTTGAGAATGTTATATAAATGAAATTATATCATCTATAACCCTTTAAGAGTGGTTTCTTTAACTCAGGATATTTGTTTTTGAGATTCATTTGCATTGTAGTATATATAACAGTTCATTTCTATTGCTGAGTAGTATTCCACTGTATGCATGTACCAGCTTGTTTGCCATTCCTGTGTTGAAGGACATGTGGGTTGTCTCCAAGTTTTGGCAATCATGAATAGAGCTGCTAATTAACATTCACGTACAGGTTTTTGTGTTCACATAAGTGCTCATTATTTAAGAGTAAATAGCTATGAATGGGATTGCTTAATCACATGGTAAGTATATGTTTAACTTTATAAGAAACTGCCAAACTGTTTTCCATACTAGTGGTACCATTTTATTTGAGAGTTCTAGTAACTCTGCATCATTGCCAGAACTTAGTATTTTCAGTCTCTTTAATATTAACCATCCTGAAAGGTGGGTAGTTGTATCTCTTCAAGGTTTAATTTGCATTTCCCTGATAGCAAAAAATATTGAACATATTCTCATGTGCTTATTTACCACCCATATATCCTCTATGATAAAGTGTCTGTTCAATTCTCTTATCCATTAAAAAAAATTAAGTGCCTTGTTTTGAGTTGAAAGGATTCTTTATATATTTTTGGATATAAGTCCTTTAACAGATATGTTTTGCCAATACTTTCTCCTAGTGTGTGGTTTGTATTTTAATTTTTGACAGTGGAACCCACAGATATAAAGGGCCAACGGTCTTTTATTTATCTGATTGAGAAAGTTCCCTTTAACCCAGGCTTCCAGTCAAGATGGAGGAACAGACAGTCCCCCAGTGTCACTCTCGCCTACAAATCAACCGATTTACAATTATAAAAAAGCAATGACAGCCAAGCTGGGGCTGCTAAAGCTCAGGGGAAGAGGAGAGACCCATGGAGTGCATGAAGGCAGAAGCCATGATGAGAGAGAGAAAAAAACCACTTGGACCGTTTTGAGCCCTGGCTGCTTCCAGGCTGGAGCTGCTGATTGCATGGAGCAGGAGCTGGCAAAAGCCGCAGCTGTGCCCTCCGGATGAAGTTGCTTGGAGGCAGCAGGGGAGAAGAGGGCCTTGGCGACCCCCCAGGCCAGGAAGACCACCAATAGCGTTCCTGTGGACTCACTTAGGGGCGAGGAGCCATAACAACTGAAGAAAAGGAGCCACTCAGAGGCCGGTGAGTCATTGCAAGGGACTAGTGCATGGGCCTGTCCCATGGGAAGTGTTCGTAGCATGTGTGGTGGGGGAGATGGGCCCACTGGGAAAACACTGGGGCACAGCAAGAACAGCTGATCTGCCCCCTATCAGTGAAGGACCACTCAGAGGAGATTGGTTAGGAATACAGAACTGCAGTGGGTACAGTTTGCTGAAAAGGCTCAGGCCCAGACTAGAGTTTCAGATCTCCTGAGAGCCGGAAGTACCTATAAAATCAACCATTAAAATCCGAGCTGCCCAAAAAGCCTTCCCTAGGGAATCAGCAGCAAAGCAGCAATTTATCTCAACCACAGAGCTCAAGTACTGGCCCCCACAGGAAGTTCCCTCATTTTAGAAGTAAGCAAAGGACAACAAATTAGTTCTAGTGCACAGTTTAAATGGAGGGAACAGCAAATAACCCAACACAGAACTAAAAGAAAAAACAAAGTACCCGCAACCAGAGACAAAGTTTCATATTAACTAGTAAAGGTCTCATTTCACCAAAGAACACCTATAACACCTTGAAGGACTGGAAGTGCCCTGGGATACCAAGGCAGAAATGAGGGAGGGTTGGGGGCCTCAGCAATGCCCCCCAACACCTGCCAATCAATCCTGAGGGTGGGGGATGAGGGCCTCATCCACACCTTCCTGACACATGCAGCCAGCCCAGCAGTGACCACCGAGCCACTGCAGGAAGCGCCTCAGGCTCTCCAAGTCAGGGAGATGGGGGCCTCAGGCCTTGGCCTTACCCCCCACCCCCAATACACACAGCCAGCCCAGCGGCAACCACCGAGCTGCCGCAGGAAGCGCCCAGGGCTCTCCCGAGCTGGGGCGGTGGGGTCCTGGGGCCTTGGCCATACCACCCGACACATGCAGCTAGCCCAGTGGCGACCACCAAGCCCCCACAGGAAATGCCCCAGGCTCTCCTGAGCCAGGGTGGTGGGGGTCCTCAGGCCTTGGCCAGGCCTCCCGACACCCACAGCCAGCCCAGTGGCGACACAGGACCACCACAGGAAGCACCCTGGTCTCTCCCTACCTGGATGGGTGAGGAGCTGAGGCACTCAGCCACACCCACCCGACACATGCAACCAGCCCAGTGACAACCACCATGCCACTTCAGGAAGCACCCTGTGCTCTCCCAAGCAGGCACAGTAGGAGGCCTCAGCCATGGCCCCTCGACATGTGCAACCAGCCCAGTGATGATGACCAAGCCACAGCAAGAAGGGCCCCGGGTTTCCGAGCTGGGATGTTTGGGGACAAGGGCTTTTCCACACCCCTCTGACATCTGCACCCAGCCCAGCAATGACCAAGCCACCACTGGAAGCCCCCCCCGCCCCCCCAGGGGAACAAAGGTGGTTCCACAGGCCTCAATCCTGCCCCCCCTCCTCACTCCTTCTTCCATCTCATTTCCTTCCCCTTCCTCTCTCCCAACTGCTCCAAAACAACATCCCAGAATGTAAAAAATAATATTAATAAAATTTATTTTTCTTAAAATAAACAAACAAATAAATAAATAAATTTCCAAAAAAGAATATAGCATTTATAATACCAACAACAAAAATAGTGTAACTAGGGGCTGGCCCAGTGGTGCACTGCGCTAGTGCGCCGCTTGGGAAGCATGGAGGCGCTCCCGCCGAGGGTTCGGATCCCACATACAGACCGGTTCCCGCTCACTGGCTGAGCGAGGCGCGGGGGCAACACCAAGGGTTGTGATCCCGTTGCCGGTTCTGGTCCGGTACGGGGGCGACACTGAGGGTTGCGATCCGTTGCCGGACACGGAAAAAGACAAAAAAAAAAAAATAGTGTAACTAGGAATAAATTTAACAAATGATGAGTAAGACTCTCATGGAGAAAAATAAAATTTATTTTTCTTAAAATAAACAAACAAATAAATAAATTTCCAAAAAAGAATATAGCATTTATAATACCAACAACAAAAATAGTGTAATTAGGGGCTGGCCCGGTGGTGCACTGCGCTAGTGCGCCGCTTGGGAAGCATGGAGGCGCTCCCGCCGAGGGTTCGGATCCCACATACAGACCGGTTCCCGCTCACTGGCTGAGCGAGGCGCGGGGGCAACACCAAGGGTTGTGATCCCGTTGCCGGTTCTGGTCCGGTACGGGGGCGACACTGAGGGTTGCGATCCGTTGCCGGACACGGAAAAAGACAAAAAAAAAAAAATAGTGTAACTAGGAATAAATTTAACAAATGATGAGTAAGACTCTCATGGAGAAAATCATAAAATGTTATGAAAGACATTAAAGGCCTAGATATATTAAGAAATATACCACGTTTATGGACAGGAAGAGTTGCTAAAATGTCATTTCTTCCTACATTAATCTATGGATCCAATTAAATTTTAATCAAAGTCCCAATAGAGTTTCCCATGGAAGTTAATAATGCTATTCTAAAGTTATATGGAAAAGGACAAAGAATAGGCTAGACATTTCTTAGGAAGATATAGCACGAGGACTTGCCTTGGCAGATATTAAAAGTTATCATAAAATTTTAATTAAGGCTATGTGATGCTCTGCATAAATAGGCAAATAGATAAACAAAATAGAAATCTGGAACAGACCCATGTATTTATAGAAATCTGATGTATAAGAAATGGGCCACTGCAAATCAGTGGAGAAAGGATATAGTATTAAAAAAAACTGGTTCTGGAACAACTGGTTATTTATTTGGAAAAAAAATTAACTGGACTTCTATCTCATACAATTCACAAAAATCAATTTCAGAGGGGTTGGTGAGAAATTGGTCAATCAATGGACACACAGAATGCTTATATTTCTTAATGATGAATATGCTAAGTATCCTGATTTAATCATCATCACATATTATACACAGGTATTGATGTTCAACTCTGTACCTCACAAACATGTATAATCAATTATGTTTCAATTTAAAAAATCAACTTCGGATAGATTAAGGACTTAAATATGAAAGGCAATGTTATTAAACATTTTAAGGGAATATGAGAATATCTTTATGACTTCATGGTAGGGAAGGATTTCTTGCAGAAGACATAAAAAAGTGTCCAAACATGAAGAAAATGATTAATAAAGTTGACTACATTAAAATTACAAACATATTCATCAAAAGACATCAGAAATACAGAGAAAAGACAACCACAAACTAGGAAGAGATACCTGCAACATGTATAATTATCAAAGAATTGGTGTTCAGAACATATTAAAAACTCCTAAAAATCAATGAGAAAAACAGAAACAATGCAAAAGAAAAAAGGGCAAAAGAAGCAAATTGGCATTTTCCTACACAGAAAAACATGCAAAGCCAATAAACATGAAAAAATTATTCCATTTATTAGTCATCAGGGAAATGCAAATTATAACTACAATGATAAGCCCTTTAATAATCACTGGACTGGCAGAATTTGAAAATTCAGAACTTCTAATATCAAAAGTTGGCAAGGATGTGAAGCAATAAAAACTCCCATACATTGCTTTAAGAGTATACAGTTGACCCTTGAACAAAATGGGTTTGAACTGCATGGGTCTACTTATGTGCAGATTTTTTTCAATAACTAAGTTGGAAAATTTTTGGAGATTTGGGACAATTTGAAAAAACTTGCAGACGAACCACATAGCCTAGAAATATCAAGAAAATTAAGAGAAAGATATGTCATGAATACATAAAATATATGTAGATACTAGTCTACTTTATCATTTACTATCATAAAATGTACACAAATCTCTTATAAAAAGTTAAAATTTATAAACACTTGTGCACACAAACATTTACAGACATGGCACAATGCACAGTTGAGAGAAAAGTAAACAAAGGTAAGGATGCAGTATTAAATCATAACTGCATAAAATTAACTATAGTACATAGTGTAGTATAGTAATAATTTTGTAGCTCCCTCCTATTGCTATTGTGGTGAGCTCAAGGGTTGCATCTACTTAAAACACTCTGCATGAGCAGTTCATTTCTCCAGTATGCTGTATATCGCAGTAAAAAGTGATCTCTTGCAGTTCATGCTTATTTTTCATTGTGTTCATAAACCTTGAATAACATCATGGGACCCATACGAAGTGGCACTAGTGATGCTGTAAGTGCTCCCAAGAAGCAGAGAAAAGTCATGACATTACAAGAAAAAGTTGAATTGTTTGGTATGAACCATAGATTGAGGTTTGCAGCTAGGTTGCCTGCCATTTCAAGATAAGTGAATCTAGCACAAGGACCATCATAAAAAAAAAAAAAAAAGGAAATGTGTGAAGCTGTCTTTGCAGTTATGCCAGCTGGCATGAAAACTTTACACTTTTTGTGAAATACCTTTATATCTCCTGTTGAAAATGCAACTTTTATGTGGGTGCAGAATTGCTATTAGAAAGGCATACTTATATACTCTAATATGATTGAGAAAAAGCAAAGTCGTTATATGACAACATAAAGGAAAGTGAAGGATCTAAAGCTAACAACTTACTGCCAGCAAAGGATGCTTTGGTGATTTTAGAAAGAGGTTTAGTTTAAAATATTGTCAAGATAACAGGAGAAGCAGGTTCTGCTGACCAAGGGGCAGCAGACGAGTTCCCAGATGCCATTAAGAAAATCAAAGAGAAGAAAGAATATCTGCCTGAACAGGTTTTTAATGCAAACAAAAGTGCCCTATTCTGCAACAAAAGGACACTTATTAGTAGGGAAGAGAAGTGAACACCAAGATTTAAGGCAGGAAGTGACAGGCTAACTCTACTGTTTTATGCAAATGTGGTTGGGTTTATGATCAGGACTGCCCTTAACTATAAAGCTGCTAAATGCCGAACCTTGATGGAGAAAGATGAACACTGGCTGCCAGTCTTTTGTTCATACAACAAGAAGGCCTGGACAATGAGAACCTTTTTCCGAATTGCTTCCATCAATGTTTTGTCCCTGAAGTCAGAAAGTACCTTGCCAGTAAGGGACTGCCTTTTGAAGTTCTTTTGACATTGGACAATGCCCCTGGCCACCCAGAACACCATGAGTTCAATACCAAAGGTGCTGAAGTGGTCTACTTGCCTCCAAACACAATGCCTCTAATTCAGCATCTAGATTGGGGGTCATGAAGACATTATGGCTAATTACACACAGTACTCTATGGAAAGGATTGTCAATGCTATGGAAGATAACCCTGACAGAAAGAACATCATGAAAGCCTGGAAGGATTACACCATTGAAGATGCCATTGTTGTTATAGAAAAAACCCTGAAAGCCATCAAGTCTGGAACAATAAATTCCTGTTGGACAAAACTGTGCTCAGATGTTCTGCATGACATCACAGGATTTATGACAGAGCCAATCAAGAAAACTATTAAAAAGATTGTGGATAAGGCAAAAAAGGTGGGGAGTGAAGGGCTTCAAGATATGGATCTTGGGGAAATTCAAGAGTACCACACCAGAGGAATTAAAAGAAGACAACTTGATGGAGATGTGCACTTCCGAACCAATGCAGATGCTGAGGAAGATCAGACACAGAAGCAGAGCCAGAAACAAACTGACATGACAATCTGGCAGAAGGGTTCCAATTATTCATGACTGCTTTTGACTACTTTTATGACCTGAACCCTTCCTTCTATGATATGGGCACTGAAACTAAAGCAGATCGTGAAAGAAGGATTGGTATCATATAGAAGCATTTTCAGAAAAATGAAAAAGCAAAATAGTCAGACAGAAATTACAATGTATTGGGCTGGCCCAGTGGCGCACTGCTACAGTGCGCCGCTTGGGAGCATGGTGGCGCTCCCGCCAAGGGTTCAGATCCCACATACAGACCGGTTCCCGCTCACTGGCTGAGCGAGGTGCGGGTGCAGCACCGAGGTTTGCGATCCCGTTGCCGGTCCCGGTCTGGTACGGGCGCGACACTGAGGGTTGCGATCCGTTGCCGGACACGAAAAAAGAGACAAAAAGGAAAAAAAAAAAAAAAAGAAATTACAATGTATTTCTGTAAAGTTATAACAACTGTGCCTGCCTCTCCTGCCTCCCCGACCTCTTCAACCTCTTCCACCTCTCATACCCCTGAGACAGCAAAACCAATCCCTTCTCTTCCTCCTTTTCAGCCTACCCAATGTAAGACAAGGAGGATGAAGACCTTTATGATGATCCACCTCTACTTAATGAGTTGTTAATAATAATCATGTTATACAGTTAATAAACATCTGTTGTGTATGTGTGTGAATGTCTTCATGTGAAAATCTAATACCTGTACAGTAAGAACTGGAGGAGACATTTTTGTGTCATCATCACATAAGCATTCACTGTGTAGAATATCACATGCAAGAACTGTATGGAAGTGGACAGCCTATCCTTACATAGTAATAAGATGAGTTATATTTAATATAAAATTAATAATGTTAGTTTTTTTAGTGTTTTATAACTTTGCTTTCAAAGAATTACATTACCATACAATATGCCTGTCTCTTCTAATTGGAGAAAGTGCATAACAGCCTGTTATCATAGGTAAGTAGTTTTTTTTGTTTTTGTTTTTTTTGATTGGTAAGGGGATCGCAACCCTCGGCACGGTGTGGTCTGCACCATGCTCAGCCAGTGAGCGTATGGGCCATCCGTATATATGATCCGAACCTGCGGCCTCAGTGCTACCAGCGCCACACTCTCCCGAGTGAGCCACGGAGCCCATAGGTAAGTAGTTTTTTAAAAAAATGTAATCAGTTTCCAATGCTGTATTATGAATATAACTATAACACTATATGCCATAAAATTTTTATAATGATTCATTCAGTAGTGTATAGGCTAGGCTGCAGTGAAGCGATCATATCATTTATGCTAGGCTACCACAAAGTAATCATATTGCTGCTGCTTCATTATCAATGCATGAATTGTTTTACCGGTAAATAAATATGGATTTCTTTTTCACATTATCTTTCCATTTTTGATATCCAGTGTTAGTAATATGTGTAACATTTACAATGTTTTGTATATGTAAGACAATATTGATGTAGGTACTGACAGATGATTCATCTTGTAAACAGATGATATAAACTTACGGTATTGATAAATATAGTACAGTACTGTAAATGTATTTTATCTTCCTTATGATTTTCTTAATAAGATTTTCTTTTCTCTAGCTTACTTTATTGTAAGAATACAGTATATAATACATTTAATATATAAAATATGTGTTAATCGACTGTTTATGTTATCAGTAAGGCTTCTGGTCAATGGTAGGCTATTAGTAGTTAAGTTTTTGGTGAGTCAAAAGTTACATACATGGATTTTCAAATGCACGGGGGGGTCAGCACCTCTAACCCCCATGTTGTTCAAGGGTCAACTGCACATTTGTAATACCATTTTGGAAAATAATTTGTCATAATCTAGTACAGCTGAAGTTGCATATACTCTTGACTTAGCAATTTCATTCCTATGTATTTATCCAAGAGAAATTCTTACACAAATGCATTGGGAGACTTATATTAAGAATGGTCCCTACAACACTGTTTTTTAGTTACAACACTGGGGCAATGAATTATCCTTTAATAGAGGAATGGACTTATACCTTAGTAAAAATATTCCCAGGGACTTCAATATTAATGTGCTATTTCTCAAAATGAGTGTTGAGTACACAGGTGTGTGTCATTATTTTTTTTTTAAACAATACATATATCATAAGTACTATATATTTCAAAACCAGAATTTCATGAGTAACATAATGACTACTAGAAAACAAGACCAAACTGAGATGCAGAATGGGCAGTGATTAGCAAAGTTTACACACTAGCTAAGTCTTTCACTAGCTTATTCTATCTAGCATTACAGTACAACTCAAATTTCTGCTTAGGCAAAAATACAAATTACTATATATCATGGATTGTTTTTAAATAGTCACATAGAATCCCAAATCTGCAATTGCCAACAGTCTTAAATTTCCATTAACTATCTCTTATATATATAAATAATAAACACTCAATGAAATTTGATATAACTAGGTAAGATACTATTTTAAATTCCATTGCAAAAGCAGTTATTTCATTGCCTAGAACATTCTAGACAGATGTAACTGAGATAAACATAATATCAGAGACTTGAAGAAAATGAAGAGTGCTACTTAAGGATTTTCCTGACCTGTACCACAAGTTGTTTCAGGACAAAAGTACCTTAAGGATGGGAATGTGGAATTAGTTCTTTGAACTGATTAGATTTAAAAGTATTAATAAGTCTTTTGCCAGGGGTTGCTGAGTAACTGGTAGTCCATGGCATACAATGGCAAAACAACTACTTAAATTATCACTTATAGACAACTACAATCAATTGCCTATAAATAACCAAATACTTGCTGCCATATAACGTTTTAGTTCAAATAAGAATAATCGGGCTAGTCCATTGTTTTACTTAAAGTATACTAGGGAATTTGGAGAAAGATCTCAATGAGCTCCTACCACAGGTTCAGGTAAGGAAAAAGAACATTTCTATGACTGCTCTAAAATATAAATCAAGTAAGACCTAGCAGCTGCAGGGTTGAGATGTTTAAATACCATACACAAAGTCCAATGTTATAGGTGACGGAGTTATAAGACAAACTGAGTTCACAACCTCATAGGTCTTATATTAAATTAGGGTATTGACTGAGAAGAAGAGTGTGGTGACTTTGTATGGTGTCAATTTAGCTAAGCTGGAACTACGATATCCAGAATTCCCTTCTCTGTATGTTGCTGAGTTAGAGTTGCTTGAGATTGGAAAATGGAAGTAAAGCAGCACCCACGCTAATGCCCAGAGGTGGGGTCAGGTGCTGCTTTGCTGTAGCTTGCACTTAATGTCACTGATCAAAAAGATACTCAACACCACTACCATTAGGGAAACGCAAATCAAAATCACAATGAGACGCTACTTCACATACATTAGGATCAACAAAACAGAATATAAGAAGTGTTGCCAAGGATGTGAAGAAATTGGAATTCTTGTGCACTCCTGGTAGGAATGTGCAATGATGAAGCTACTATGGAAAACGGTACAACAATTCCTTGAAAAATTAAAAATAAAATTATCATATGATCCATCAATTCCACTTTTTGGGTATATATCCAGGAGAACTGAAAGAAGGTACTTAAAAAGATATTTGCACACTCACGCTCATAGTAGCATTATTTACAATGAGCAAAAGGTAGAGCAACCTAAAATGTCCACTGACAGATGAATGGACAAACAATACGTGGTATGTACATACAATGGAATATAATTTAGCCTTAAAAAGGAAGGAAATTCTGACACAACATGGATAAACCCTGAGGGCATTATGCTAAGTGGAATAAACTATCTCTTATATATATAAATAATAAACACTCAATGAAATTTGATATAACTAGGTAAGATACTATTTTAAATTCCATTGCAAAAGCAGTTATTTCATTGCCTAGAACATTCTAGACAGATGTAACTGAGATAAACATAATATCAGAGACTTGAAGAAAATGAAGAGTGCTACTTAAGGATTTTCCTGACCTGTACCACAAGTTGTTTCAGGACAAAAGTACCTTAAGGATGGGAATGTGGAATTAGTTCTTTGAACTGATTAGATTTAAAAGTATTAATAAGTCTTTTGCCAGGGGTTGCTGAGTAACTGGTAGTCCATGGCATACAATGGCAAAACAACTACTTAAATTATCACTTATAGACAACTACAATCAATTGCCTATAAATAACCAAATACTTGCTGCCATATAACGTTTTAGTTCAAATAAGAATAATCGGGCTAGTCCATTGTTTTACTTAAAGTATACTAGGGAATTTGGAGAAAGATCTCAATGAGCTCCTACCACAGGTTCAGGTAAGGAAAAAGAACATTTCTATGACTGCTCTAAAATATAAATCAAGTAAGACCTAGCAGCTGCAGGGTTGAGATGTTTAAATACCATACACAAAGTCCAATGTTATAGGTGACGGAGTTATAAGACAAACTGAGTTCACAACCTCATAGGTCTTATATTAAATTAGGGTATTGACTGAGAAGAAGAGTGTGGTGACTTTGTATGGTGTCAATTTAGCTAAGCTGGAACTACGATATCCAGAATTCCCTTCTCTGTATGTTGCTGAGTTAGAGTTGCTTGAGATTGGAAAATGGAAGTAAAGCAGCACCCACGCTAATGCCCAGAGGTGGGGTCAGGTGCTGCTTTGCTGTAGCTTGCACTTAATGTCACTGATCAAAAAGATACTCAACACCACTACCATTAGGGAAACGCAAATCAAAATCACAATGAGACGCTACTTCACATACATTAGGATCAACAAAACAGAATATAAGAAGTGTTGCCAAGGATGTGAAGAAATTGGAATTCTTGTGCACTCCTGGTAGGAATGTGCAATGATGAAGCTACTATGGAAAACGGTACAACAATTCCTTGAAAAATTAAAAATAAAATTATCATATGATCCATCAATTCCACTTTTTGGGTATATATCCAGGAGAACTGAAAGAAGGTACTTAAAAAGATATTTGCACACTCACGCTCATAGTAGCATTATTTACAATGAGCAAAAGGTAGAGCAACCTAAAATGTCCACTGACAGATGAATGGACAAACAATACGTGGTATGTACATACAATGGAATATAATTTAGCCTTAAAAAGGAAGGAAATTCTGACACAACATGGATAAACCCTGAGGGCATTATGCTAAGTGGAATAAGCCAGTCCAGTTGCACAAGGGCAAATACTGCATGATTCCACTTATATTAGGTACCCAGAGTAGCCAAATTCATAGAGACACAAATAGAATAGTGGTTGCCTGGAGCTGGGAGAGGGGGGAAATGAAAGTTACTGCTTAATTGATATAGAGTTTCAGTTTGGGAAGATGAAAAAAGTTCTGGAGATGTATGGTGGTAATGGTTGCATGACAGTGTGAATGTACTGTTGGGGCTCAGAAAACAATACCCCAAAGTATGAAGCTTCGACATGTTGAACACTTTGAATTAAAGGAAATTGTAAGGCTTTAGAATTTGCCTCAGAATCAAGGGCTCTCTGACCTTCCCTTGTCCCCCCACCTTAGCATGGGGCTCTCTCTGAGGTTTCTTTATCTTGTTGAGGGAAATTCTTCCAAAAGAAATACAACTGTCTTCAGTCCCCAGACTGCAATCTCATTAACCAGGGAAAATCTGAATTACTGAAGAAGAAACTGGAGGTTCTCACCATGCCCACCCAGACAGACTTTTCATTTATTCTTCTGAGGGCTGCTACCTGAGAGACTTCATCTGCATAATAAGACAACCTTTGTTCACAGCATAGTTCCTCCCCTCCTCTTCCCATAACTTGTTTGCCACCTCTCCCAGAGCCCAGAGAAACTCTGTGCAAAGTGATTGCTTGTTCTTCAGGCCTATCCAACTCCCCTACAAATCATTAACTCTTCCTGTAAAATTGCCTACATCCCCCACTTCCTTTTCCTGTATGAAGAGAGTGTTTAAGCTGCAACCATCTGGCCTTCCTTTGAGTTTGATACTTTGTATGACTCTCAAGCCTTTGCAAGTTAATATATTTCTATGCCTTTTCTCCTGTTAATCTGTTTTTGCAAGCTTATTTCAGCAGACTCAATTACAGTACATTCAGAGGGAAAGTTTAAACAAACTTCCCTACAGTTCTTAATGCCACTTAATTGTATACTTAAAAATGCTTAAAATACTAAATTTAGGTTATATATATATTTAACTACAGTCTTAAAAAGTCCAACTAGAGTTTATTCATTCTTTTTGCACTTCTGTACTTTCCGGAATAAAAAGATGTTCTAAGCTCTTATATTTTCTTTGCCCTACTCCTGGTGCTAGTCATTTCATCAAGGAGCCCTATTACTTTTTAGTTGAGACTCGTATTTAGAAGCCAAGATTTGAACACTAGTTGTGCTTATTGCTATGAGGTGTCTCTGTTGCCAGACCCTCTCAGTAAACAGAGCCAGGAAATATGTATATGCATTCCCCCTCCCCCCTCATCTATATACACACAGACATACACATTCCCACCTATATGTATTTCAGTATCTATATATAAGTAACCATGAGTTGGTATCATTAGCTCTAATTTATTCAAAACCAAAGGATTCAGTCTCATGTTCTCCTTGTCCATATATGTGCCTCCTTCTCTATCAGTGAAAAACCTGGCTACTGTTATCCTCAATATATTTACTTATTTGCTCATTCTTCTAACTGTAAACAATATCCTGACTCCACTGGGCCACCAATACCACCTCATTTAAATTGCATGTTTACAATTATGAGGCTCAGTTTCTGTCTGGCTTCCATTACTGGCCTGCCTGAGCCTGCTTAATTATGCCTAGACACAGGGAGGGAGGAAAGAAGAGAAGGAAGGAAGGAAGGAAGAAAGGGAGGGAGAGAGGGATATTTGTACTTTAAATATATCACTGATAGTACTGTCCATTGGGACAGTATTGACCAACCCTATGTGAACTTTAAGTTTCACTTTCAAGCTAGGTCATGAATTATCAAAATATCCATCCACATTCTCTAACCTAGAGATTACTGTGCACAGAGACACAAAGGTGAACAAAAGCTGACTGGTTGGAGACTAGATTACTTATAGGTTTTGCATATAACCAGCGCCACTTTAGGTAAGGCCAAGCACAAAATGACCACCAGCCCCCGCCCCCTTTTCCTTACGAGAAGCCTCATGACTTCTGTGAAATAGAAACCCCTTTGGCTTCTGCACAGGCGCAATTTTCCACCCCAATTGCATCAGCCAGGTGGAGCTTCCACATTAGCATAATGCTCCTCTTAATTGCATCAGCCAGCCCTGGTGCCCTGCAGCTTATATAAGCTCTCCCACCGCGATGCCTGGTGCTGCCCTCCACTTTGAGGGCAGCCCCGGCTGCTGCCCTCCATTTTGAGTGCAGCCTGGCAGATTCTTTTCCTTTAATAAAGCTTGATCGGTGCCTGGCGTTTTGGCTCACTTTCTTTCATTTTGGTGCCGAAACCTGGGAAGGGTCCTGGACAGAACTCTCGGATGATCCCCTCTCTTAGGTTGATTGGCCCCCCCCGGCTGCTCTTCCTGGACCTGCCGAACTGGGTACCTCCAGGACTCTCTCCTTTTGCTGTTTCAGACCAATGCATCCACCATCGGCCTCAATTCAGGGTAAGTCAGTGGGTCTGTCCTACTTCTACGGGTTCCCCTGACTACTGTCTACTTCCTGAAGACCAGGTGCCTGGCTGAGGGAACCCCTCTCATGCCCCCCAGCTATTGGAGGACACTCCTCTAGCCAGTCAGTGGTTCCTCTTTCGAAAAGAAGGTGCATACCAACGAGGATGCTCCTTGTTGTCACCCTTCTTCTACTGGGACTGATCACCTCCTTTCTCACCCTCTAAATGGGATCCTTACAATCCAAACCTCCATGCTCTACGCCTCTGGGCTGTCTCCTGGCCCATTTACAATCTCTTGGCCTCCAGGGAGACATTAAACCTAAACATCTCGTTTTCTATTGTAATCAGGTTTGGCCTAAATACAAACTGGACAATGGATCCCAATGGCCAGAAAATGGCACTTTCGGTTTGTATACTCTCAGACACCTAGGGAACTTTTGTCACTGAAGTGGCAAAGCCAGAGAGATTCCTTTTGTTCAATGTCCTTCTCTCTGTCAAAACTGTCCTACATCTCAAATTCTCCTAGCTCATGCCCCACCTCCCCTTCCAGAATCAGATCAATCTTTTGATCCGTCAGACCACTCTGCTCCCTGACCACCTTCTTACACTTCAAATCCTTCACCAGCCCCTTCACCTTTTCCCTCTCTTCTCCATACCTGGTCTCGAGACGCTCGTCCTCAGCCACCCAACCCTTCTCCTTCTTCCCCTTCCTCAGGTGACAACCCTGTCTCAGCTCTGGCTTCTTTATACCCCCTCTGTGAAGTGGCAGGGACAAGGGAAATTGTCCAGGTCCACATCCCCTTTTCTCTTTCAAATCTCTCCGAAATTGAAAAATGACTGAGATCTTTCCAGTCCGACCAACACACATATCTTAAGGAATTCAGATCTCTCACCCAGTCTTATGATCTCACCTGGAATAATATTTTTATGATTCTCACTACTTCTTTGTCTCCTGAGGACAGAGAGCAGGTCTGGATAACAGCCCAACAAAAGGCAGATGAGGTACATGCTCAAAATAATAGGCGGCCCATGGGAGCCGTTGCTATCCCTTGCAAGGACCCAAATTGGGACTACCAGGCCGGCCATGGGGACTGGGATCTCTGGGATAATATGACCACATACCTACTTCATGGCCTCCAAAAGGCTACTCAGAAGTCAGTCAATTATGACAAAGTTAGAGAGCATGATTACACACCTACTTCATGGCCTCCAAAAGGCTACTCAGAAGTCAGTCAATTATGACAAAGTTAGAGAGATCACACGGAGACCCACTGAAAATCCCTGCGAGTTACTAACCCACGTCTAATCACACAGACATGCACTTAAAATCCCAGCGAGTTCCTAACCCGCCTCTCTGAGGCTTTACATAAATACACACGTATAGACCCAAACTCCCCTACAGGAATGGCCCTTTTACACTCTCATTTTATCACCCAATCAACCAACCCCTAATATCCGAAAAAAACTACGAAAACTTGAGGATGGACCAAATACAATCCAGCAGGACCTCCTCAAAGCAGCCTTCAAGGTTTTTAACAACAGAGAGGAAAAAGAAAAGAAGGACCACTACAAAAGAGATCAGGCCAAATACCAGCTTTTGGCTAATCTGTGGCTCACACGATCCAAAACAGGCTGCCCCTAGGGGCAAGCGACCCAGGAACTGCTTCAAATGCAGTCAGCTGAGCCACTGGGTACTGTCCTGTACTAACCCCAGGCTTCCTCCCGGGCCCTGTCCTCACTGCAAACAGCCAGGTCACTGGGCGGGGTTGACTGTTCCACTCTCCAGAGAGGGAGTGGCCCAGTCCCTAACCCACAACCTTTAGCTCTACAGCCATCCCTACCGGAGCTTTGTGGCTTTGCCCAAGAGGCCCAGGCCCCCACGGAGATCACCACGCATGAGCCCAGGGTAACTCTCCTCGTAGCAGGTAAGCCGATCTCTTTTGTCATCGATATGGGGGCCACTTACTCTACCCTTCCTGAATATGCAGGACCAACAACCCCATCCTCTTTCACAATAGCAGGGGTCACAAGATCAGAATACCGCCCACGGATCACTCAACCCCTTTTGTGCACCCTACATCACACCCAATTCACACGCAAATTTTTAATAATGCCTCAATGCCCAGCCCCCTTACTGGTACGGGACATTGTTTCCAAATTCAAAGCTCCCCTTACCCTAAACACTTTAACTTGAGCTATAATACTCCTGTTACAGGCCACCCCAGACCTGGCGCCTAAGGCTTCCACCATCCCCTTCCCCTTGGACAAGGTTTATTCCGTAGTATGGGACACTTCTCCCTCCACTGATATGCACCATTCCCCTATCCTTGTTAAGTTGCGGAACCCCTCTTTGTTCTCTAATGTCCCACAATACCCCATGCCTAACAAACACCCAATAGGCTTAAAACCTGTCATACACACACTCCTCTCTTTTCATCTCCTATGGCCTACCCACTCGCCTTTTATTTTTTTTAATTTTTTTAAATTTTATTTTGTCGATATACATTGTGGTTGATTATTGTTGCCCCTTACCAAAACCTCCCTCCCTCCTCCCTTTCCTCCCTCCCACCCAACAATGTCCTTTCTGTTTGCTTGTCATATCAACTTCAAGTAATTGGAGTTGTTATATCTTCTCCCCCACTGCCCGGTTTTGTGTGTGTGTGTGTGTGTGAATTTATTTATTATTTTTAGCTCCCACCAATAAGTGAGAACATGTGGTATTTCTCTTTCTGTGCCTGACTCATTTCACTTAATATAATTCTCTCAAGGTCCATCCATGTTGTTGCAAATGGCAGTATTTCATTCGTTTTTATAGCTGAGTAGTATTCCATCATGTAGATATACCACA
>NW_007731630.1:88977-100027 GCF_000696425.1 Galeopterus variegatus
CATCCTTGTCTAGTTCCTGTTCTTAAAGGAAAAGTTTTCAGCTTTTCCCCATTCAGGATGATATTGGCAGTGGGTTTGTCATATATGGCTTTAATTATGTTGAGATACTTCCACTCGCCTTTTAATACACCCATCCTTCTGGTTATAAAACCTAATGGCTCATACTGTTTAGTTCAATACCTTAGGGCCATTAATGTGGCCCTTTTACCCATAACCCCAATCATTTCTAACCCCTATACTCTTCTATCCACAATCCCAACAACAACCTGTTCTTCTCTGTACCTGACCTCAAAGATGCTTTTTTTCTATCCTGTTACACCCTTCCTGTCAAAACCTGTTCGCCTTTACTTGGACTGATCCTGATACACATCGTTCCCAACAACTCACCTGGATAGCCCTACCTCAGGGGTTTTGGGATAGCCCCCACTTCTTCAGTTAGGCCTTAGCTGAAGACTTAACTGAACTTCCTCCAACCTCTAGCACTTATAGAATATGTGGATGACCTCCTCCTTTGTAGCCCCTCCTATGAGGATTCACAGGCCCACACTGTTTTACTCCTTAATTTCCTGGCCTCCAGGGGATAATGAGTATCCCCCAACATGGCCCAAATCTCCTCTCCTTTGATCGCCTATTTGGGAGTCCACCTCATCCCCACAACAAGGGAGATAATGGTAGATCTCAAAAGTTTAATTTCTGAACTACCAACTCCTACCACAAAGAGTGAAATTCTCTCTTTCCTGGGGCTTGCAGGATATCTCTGCGTGTGGATTCCAAACTTTGGTGTGTTAGCAAAATGACTTTAGGAGGCAGTTGAGGGGGACCCCACAATTCCATTAGACCCCACAAAGCCCATTCATTCCTCCTTCCAGTGGTTGAAAGCTGCTCTCCTTAAAGCCCCAGCTCCCAAACTTACCCCATCCGTTTCTCCTATACAACAGTAAAACCCAGGGATTGGCGGTTAGGGTTCTTGGACAAGCGGGGGGAGATATCTTCTCCCCCTTGTATATCTTTCTAAACAATTGGACACCACAGCTAGACGATGGGCTCCCTGTTTACAGGCTTTGGCGGTAGCCACCCTTTTAGCACAAGAAAGCTCCAAACTGACCTTTGGACAACAAACAACTATTGTTCTCCCCATCATTTTCAAGATCTTCTCAGTCATAAGGCCATGTAGACTCTCTCCCAACTTGCTTACAACTTATTCACCTTACTTTCATTGAGAATTCCCAGTTTTCCTACAAACCTTGCCCTCCCTAAATCCAGCCACTCGCACTCCAAAACAGTCACAACCTTTAAAACATAACTGCCCAGAGGCTCTGGACCTTTTTCACAATCCCTTTCCACACATTTCCCCACACTCTTATCATGCGTCCTAACCTACACCGGCCCCAATCGTTGGGCAAGGTAGAAAAGGCTAATCACCTCATAAAAACACACCTCACAAAACTGTCCATGGAACTTCACCTCCCTTGGACACAAATCCTTCCTTTAGTGCTCACTTGCCTACGAGCTGCCCCCTGCAAGCCCACTGGCTTCAGCCCCTTCAAACTCATGTACGGCAGACCCTTCACCCTCACATCTCTCCCTTCCAGCCTATCACCTTTAGGCCAGTACATCCCTTACTCTCTCACTAATTAGGGATCTTCTCTGAGAACAGGCAAATTCCCTATTAAACTTTACCCCAAATGCCAGTTAACAACAAGCCAGAGGGGCCCCCCGGTTCAGACTCCAACCCAACACCCCCTTACACTTCATCCATTTTAGGACCTACAAAACTAAAAATCTCCAAAACCTCTACACCAAGATCTCCGTTCTTTCCCCAATTCTAGAATAAAAATAATCTTTCCCCTGGCAATCATCTTCTCACTTTTACAGGCCCGCTTCGCATTGCTCACACAAGAGCTACTCCAAAACTGGTCCTGATCTGCTATTGTGGGTTTGCCATCGTGAGATATGATAAGTGTATGCCACCCTGTGTCCCTAACCTTTATTATACTACTTGTTCTAGTACTTGCTACAGGATTGGCAGCAGCTGCCCCAAAGGATTGTAACAATATAGAGAGATTTCTCCTGGCACTCCTTTACCTCCTATCAGTAGGATGCTTCTTAGCAATTTCATTGTGGCAACGTACCTTTTTACATTAACCCCTTTTGCTACACTTTCCAAATGCATCAAGGACTGATCCTTCTCTTAGGTCCTGGCCTCTTTCGGTGTCTTTCTAATTTCTTACAGGAGCAGATGCAGGCTTTCACCAACCAAAAGGTCGCTGAATTGTTCCTGGGAGGAGCATATCAGCCCCTCAGAATCAGTGACCCATCCCCAGAATATAACCTCCCAACACAAAACCAACACACTGCCACATAATTGTTCCTTCTTCTTTTCAAAGATCTCCGCCCATTTTCAGCAGGAAGTAGCTTCAAAAGAAAGCGACCTCAGTCCCTTTCCTCTCTCCCTATACTTAAAAGGTGGGAACAATAGGTTTTGAACATAACCAGTGCCATTTTAGGTAAGGCCAAGCACAAAATGGCCACCAGCCCCTGCCCCCTTTTCCTTACAAGCCTCGTGACTTCTATGAAATAGAAACCCTTTTGGCTTCTGCATAGGTGCAATTTTCCACCCTGGTTGCATCAGCCAGGTGGAGCTTCCACACTAGAGTAATGCTCCTCCTCAATTGCATCAGCCAGCCCTGGCGCTCTACAGCCTATATAAGCTCTCCCACCCTGACGCCTGGTGCTGCTCTCCACTTTGAGGGCAGCCCTGGCTGCTGCTCTCCATTTTGAGTGCAACCTGGCAGATTCTTTTCCTTTAGTAAAGCTTGACTGGTACCCAGCATTTCGGCTCACTTTCTTTCAATTACTGCCAAGAAAGAGGTAAAAGCTACTGGCCTATATAGGAATGTAAACCCTGTGTAGGGACAGAAACTGACCAGCTGAAATATGGATCAGGATGGAGTAGGGTGACCGGTTAAGAAGTTGGTGCAGTAACAGAGGTAAGAAATGTTGGTTTAGAAGACTTAAACGAGGACACTAGAATTTAAGGATGGCAAAGAGTGAATGGATTTGAGAAACATTTAGGAGGTAGAATCTATAGTACTAGTGGCTGATCAGATTTGGGAATAAGGTTAAGAGACTGAGATTATTTCCATGTCTTAGGCTTATTGATGTCATCTGCTGAACTCGAAAACTCAGGAAGAAGAGGTTTTGGTGGTGGCTAGAAATGAGGGTAAAAGATTATCTTAGTTTAGAACATGTTGACATCTAAATCATTTTGGGACATTCAAGTAAAAATGGGTAGTAAGCAGTAGGATATTCAGTTCTGGAATTTAGAAAGTGGATTTGAGCTTACGATACAGATTTGGAAGGTATAAGTAAGAGATGATAATGTGGATGAATAAGATGCCTAGGGAGAATCTCAGACTGACAGAAGATGTAAAGATGGATTTAAAGATTCAAATGACAATCACATTTGCAGAATGGGGAAGGGAAGGGAAGTGTTATTAAAAATCCTGACAAAGAGATTCAGAATAGATAGGTGGAAAACCAGGAGAAACAGTATTATCAAAGACAAGGGAAGAGGATTTAACAAAGAGGTGGCAATGGTCATCATCAAATGCTATCCAGGGTCAAATAAGATAAGAACTGAAAGTTTCCACTCGATTTATCGATGACATTTTATCAATGATCTTGGTGAGTGGTAGTAGCAGAAGAGTTGGCCAAAAACTGTATGGCTGTTAGAATAGCTAACTTGAATTTTCTCCTAAATCTGAAACCCAAGCTATTGACAACCAAAGTTAGTTCCTTGATGTTAACTCAGAAAAGTAGACTCTTATTTCAATAATTACTGCTTCCATAAAATTATGTAATCATTCATGCACTCAAACAATATTTAAATACTTTCTATGGCCAGGTGTTGTGCTGGGTGTTGTGTGTACACTGACGAACAATACAAATAAGATCTCTGTCTTCATTCAATTATCTATCCTCCATGTACCTTAGCCTCTCTTCCATATTTTCTATCTTCTTATTGTCTCTCTGTTCTAGTATGTGTAACTGCTTCAGATGTATATTCCAGTTCACTATAATTCTTTCATTGTGTCTTGTCTGATGTTTAACCCATCCATGGGATTTTTTTTTGTAATTATGCATTATTCATTTTATTCCCACATTTTATTTTGAAAATTTTCAAACATACAAAGTTAAACAATTTTACACTGAACACCTATATACCTAACACCTAGATTGTATCATTAACATTTTACTATGCTTGCTTTATCACTTATCTGTCTATTCATTAATCCACCTTATTTTTAGTGCATTTCGAAGTAAATAGACATCATTATATTTCTCCCTAAGGATGTCAGTATTTGTTTATAGGGTTTTTTTTGGCTATACAATTTACATACAATAAAATTTACAACTCTTTAGAATACATTCAATGAATTTTGACAATATGTCTTAATGTTTTTGAGAGTTATCCATGTGGTTGCATATATCATAAATTTGTTTTCACCTCTGAACAGTATGACAATGTCTTCATACAGGATAGTTGTTTTTTAAAATCCACTCGCGGATTGACAGACACCTGAGCTATTTCCAGTTTTAGGCTATTATAAAAAGAGCTCCTATGCATATTTTTGTATAAGTCTTTTTGTAGACATATGTTTTCATTTCTTTTGGATAAGACCCAGGAGCAAAACTGTTGGATCACAGAATAGGTATATGTTTAGTTTTACACAATCTCCTAGATATTTTTCCAAAGTGATTGCACCATTTTACATTCCCAATGATAAAGTTTGAGAGTTCAGTTAATTTACAACTCTGCCAACATTCGGTATTTTCAGTCATTTTAATTTTAACCATTCTGGTAGTTATGTATCTCATGGTTGTTTTAATTTGCATTTCCCTCATGACTAACTATACTGAGCACTTTTTCATGTGCTTATTTGCCATTCAGATATCTTATTTTGTGAGTTGTCTCTTCAAATTGTCCATTTTTTCCTGATTTATTTTAAATTAACAAATAAAAATTGTATATATTTATTGTATACAACATGATGCTTTGAAATACATATACACGGTGGAATATGGTGGAATTGAGCTAACATATGCATTACCTCACATATATTTTGTGGTAAGAACACATTATTTTAAAAATTTGTTTGGTTGGCTTATTAGGGATAAACATGACACCAGTTCTCTGTTACATATATATTTTAAAAATATTTTTTTCCCAGTCTTGCCTGTTCATTTTCTCAATGGTATCTTTCAATGACCAGAAGTTTTAATTGTGATATAGTCTAATTACCATTTTTTTTCTTTTTTTGGTTATTGCTTTCTGTGACCTACAAAATTGTTGCCCATTCCCAAGTTGTGAAGCTATTCTCTGTTTTCCCCTAAAAGTTTTATGGTTTTACATTTTATGTTTATGTCTGTGCTCTATCTAAAATTAATTCTTGTGTTTGGTGTAGTTGGAGGTCAATGTTCATATTGATATCAAGTTATTCCAGCACTATCTGTGGAAAAAACATTCTTCTCCCTATTGCAGTGCTTTGGTATCTTTGTCAAAAATTCCATAAATATGGGTCTATTTCTGAGTGCTCTTTTCCACTGATCTTTCTGTTGATGCTTATGTCAGTACCAGACTGTCTTGATAGGAAGTCTTGAAATCAGGTACTGTAAGTCCTCCAATTTTGTTCTTTTTCAAGACTGCTTTGAACATTCTAAGTCCTTTGTATTTCCATATAAATTTTAGAATCAGCTTGTCAATTTCTAGAAAAAGTCTGCTACAATTTTGATTTGAATTGCATTTAATCTAAAGGTGAGTTTACAGAGAACTGACATCTTAACAATAATGAGTCTTCCACATCCTTTGAGTTTTTATTTTTAATGATTACATAATTTCAACTTACCTGACCATTCTGTTAGTCTTTGTCTTTTTTTTTTGTCCTTTTTGAGACTGGCCGCACCGCGCTCAGCCAGTGAGCGCTGTGAGCGCACCGGTCATCCCGATATAGGATCCGAACCCGCGGCGGGAGCGCTGCTGTGCTCCCAGTGCCGCACTCTCCTGAGTGTGCCACAGGCTTGGCCCCTGTTAGTCTCTTCTTATTTGCTCATTTTGTATTTAATCTTTTACTTATTTAAATATTTTGTTACATAGTCAAATTGGATAATTCCTATATATATAGTATTCAGGGGTCTAAATCTGTGTTGGTTGTTTCTGTTGACACTAATTCATACTGGCTCATTTCATTGGTATTTGGTCATTTTTAAATTGTGAGATTATACTTTATTGAATTTAATCTGTGGGAATCCTGACTGCCTAATTTGGGGATGCACTACATCAAGAAGAACTTATAATTGCTTCTGAGGCAAAGGTGGAGGACATACTACTGAATAGGGGTTACTTTATTCTTTTTCTGGTGTTCTAGCCTGATGCAAAATTTTCAGGTTTAACCAGCTGGCCAAGGCATATATAGAAGCCAAACCTTAGGTGTGCTCACAAATCTGGTTTTCCCAACTGCTAATTGCTAAGGGTTTGGCTTTCCCTATTTGTCTTTTTCTTGAGAGTATAGGGAGGGTATATTAGAGATTTCCTTTTCTTCCTGGGAGAATCAATGTATCAGAATCATGGTTTATGTTCATTTGTTTGCAATATTCTAAGATTTATTTTTACATTAGTGAGAGGGGTCCTCATAGCATGTAGTTTATCAGGATGCTGGAAATGGAGGACTTCACTGGGTTTTCAAATTATAATTTATTGTTAATAGATCTTAGCTAAGATCTTGACATATAAAAATGTTTAATTATGTATCTTCTAAAACGAAGAGTTAAGAAAGACCATGATACTTGTAGAAAGATTTGTAGTAATATCAGTTTTTTAAAAATATTAATATGTGGTTAGTTCTTTGAAATGAGATGATATGTAGAGATAATTTATAACCTCTGTAAACCAGTGTTATAAAAAATTATTTTGGCATTGAAAGCATCTGATAAACAAAATGGCCCTTTGGCAGTACTCGTGTTCCATTAATTTTCCCTTGAGGACAGGAAAGAGAATAAATTCTATGTCATGAAAGGCAAAAATTACTAAAGTTTTTGAATCACTACCTAAAAATTAGTTCATTTAGTTAATGTTTCTTTCTTAAAACACCAACACAGATGTTTGGCCTCTCTGCCTTGAAACTCTATGCTTTTTTAAAAAAGTGTTCCGAATGTCATGTTAAATACCCATAAGTACATCTTTGCAACGAGAATATAAATACTAATAAATACCAAGCTGGTAATAAGTAACACATTAAAATAACAATATCACATGTAAGCCCGTTCATAACTGAGAAAGGCCTCTAAATATAATGTTAAACAATGGCATTTGCTTGATGAAACGCAGTACCTACATTTATGTATACATGAAATAGTGATTATAAAAATAAAATGATTATAAAAATAAAGTGATTATAAATTATAAAATATTAAGTGCCCATCAATTCAGGTGTATTTGAAAGCAGTGAAAAAATAATCTATGTCTTTTCTTTTCCAGAAATATGAGTATGCAAATGAAAAAGAAAAGTATTCACAGCCTAACAGTACCCACTATTATATAAATGTACTAATTATATGTGCTAAAATTAAGTTTAGAGAAAGCCTTAAAACATAGTTCTTCAGTTAATAAACAGCACAGAAAGTACCATTAGAAAAAAGCTCCTAAAATAGTTTTTATAATTCTAATACCAATTATTAGAGGATCAGGGAATTACCTAACTTTAGGGC
Source organism: Galeopterus variegatus (assembly GCF_000696425.1). NCBI lineage: Eukaryota > Metazoa > Chordata > Mammalia > Dermoptera > Cynocephalidae > Galeopterus > Galeopterus variegatus. Next base: position 96,745 of record NW_007731630.1, read on the forward strand.
TTCTAGAGACCTTGATCTGTTAATCCTACTCCTTTATTCTCTATAATGACAGTAACAAAGTAACAAAAGACATCTAGCCTTTTTTAAAGGGCAAAATTATTATGTTTTCTTCTCAGAAGGGTGCTTGAAATTTTCTTTCCACAAAAATGATAATCTTTTTCTTAAATTATAAAAGTAACATATACTTTCTATATATTTTATATAATATAGTTACATATATGTGTGTGTATGTGTTTCAAGCAAAGAAAGGTTTAAATTAAAAGTCAAAATTCTTCTAATCCATACCCCAGATATGATCAGATATGACCCCAGATATAAAGGATTTAGTGTAAACATCCTTCCAGACTTGTCCTATTGTATACAAACATCTATACAAGTAATTTTAGGTCAAACAGAATATTATATCTACTTTTTATAACTTCCTTTTTGCCCACCTAGCAATATATAATAGAAGTTTTTCCATATCACAGGTAGATCTATATATGAGGGTACTTCAAAAAGTTCATAGAAGGATTTGTATTATCTTTTAATTCCATTTTCCGTGAACTTTTGGAAGTATCCTCATATATAGATCTGTTTCTACTTAGTAGCTGAATAGTATTCCAAAGAAGAGCTGCATAATAATTAATTTAATCAATATTCAAATGGTAAGCATTTAGGTTGCTGGATATACATACATATATATATATATATGTATCACATATATATATATCTGTATCACTAAATGCAGTATCCATAAATAATATATAATATGTTTTTTGATACATATATATATATATGTATCCTGTAAAAGTAAATCATCTCTACTACCCAAAGTAATCTCTGGGTTCAATGCAATCCCTATCAAAATACCAATGACATTCTTCTAAGAAGTGGAAGAAACAATCCTAAAATTTGTATTAAAAGACCCCAAATAGGGGCCGGCCCGGTGGCGCACTGCTACAGTGCGCCGCTTGGGAGCGCAGCGGCGCTCCTGCCGAGGGTTCGGATCCCACATACAGACCGGTTCCTGCTCACTGGTTGAGCGAGGTGCGGGCGCAACACTGAGGGTTGCGATCCCGTTGCCGGTCCGGTCCGGTCCGGGCGCGACACTGAGGGTTGCGATCCGTTGCCGGACACGAAAAAAAAGACAAAAAGGAAAAAAAATAAATAAATAAAATAAAAGACCCCAAATAGCCAAAGCAATTCTGAGCAAAAAGAACAAAGCTGAAGGGATCACACTACCTGACTTCAAAATAAACTACAAAGCTATAGTAACTAAAACAGCATGGTACATGAAAACAGACCCACAGACCAATGGAACAGAACAGAGAATCCAGAAATCCACATGTATTTATAGCCAACTGATTTTTGACAAAGGCACCAAGAGCACACACTGGGGAAAGGACAATCTCTTCAATGAATGTGGTAGGAAAACTGGATATCCAAATGCCGAAGAATGAAACTGGACCCCTATCTCTCACTGTATATAAAAATCAACTCAAAAAGGATTAAAGACTTAAATGTAAGATCTGCTTCTATGAAAGTACGAGAAGAAAATATAGGGGAAATGCTTCAGAACATTAGTCTGGACAAAGATTTTTAGGATAAGATCTCAAAAGCACAGGCAATAAAAGTAAAAATAGACAAATTGGATTATATCAAACTAAAAAGCTTCTGCACAGCAAAGAAACAATCAAAAGAGTGAAGAGACAACAAACAGAATGGGAGAAAATGTTTGTAAACTACCCATCCAACAAGGGATTAATATCGAGAACATATAAGGAACTCAAACAATGCAACAGCAAAAAACCAAATAATCTGATTAAAAAAATGGGCAAATAATCTGAGTAGACAATTCTCAAAAGAAGACATACAAATGGTCATCAGGTTTATGAAAAAAATGATTAGCATCACTTATTGGGGAAATGCAAATCAAAATAACAATGAGATATCTCATCCCTGTTAAAATGGTTATCAAAAAGACAAAAAATAACAAATGTTAGCAAGAATGTGGAGAATGGGGAACTGTTATACACTATTGGCAGGAATGTAAATTAGTACAGCTATTATGGAAAACAGTATGGAGTTTCATCAAAAAACTAAAAATAGAAGTTCCATATGATCCAACAATTCAACTCCTGGTTATATATCCAAAGGAAGGGAAATCAGTATGTTGAAGAGATCTGCACTCGCATGTTTATTGCAGCTGTATTCACAATTACTAAGACATGAAATCAACCTAAGTGTCCATCAACGGATGAACAGGTAAAGGAAATATGGTATATATACACAATAGAATATTATTCACCCGTAAAAAAGAATGAAATCCTGTTATTTACTGCAACACAAATGAGCTTGGAGGACATTATGTTAAGTAAAGTAAGCCAGGCACAGCATGTTCTCACTCATATGTGGGAGCTAAAAATGTTGATCTCATACAAGTAGACAGTAGAATGAGGTTACTAGAGACTGGGCAGGGTAGAGGAGAGGGGTTCTAGGGAGAAGGTTGGTTAATGGGTACAAAATTAGTTAGATAGGTGTGTCCTATAGTACAGTAGGTTGACTATAGTTAAAAATAATTTATTCTATATTTCAAAATAGCTAGAAGAGAGGATTTTAAATGTTCCCAACACAAAACAATGATAAATATTTGAGGTGATGAATATGCCAATTACCCTGTCTGATCAGTACACACTGTATACATTTACTGAAATATCACATGTACCCCATAAATATGTACAATTACTATGTGTCAATTAAAAATAAAATTAGATAAATAAATAAAAGGAAAGTAACTAAACATGCAATAAAAATTATTTGGGAGAAGAAAAATTGGATCATCTCCTATCTTGTTGATTCACTTACACAACCTACAAAGTACTTGTTATAAGATTATATTTTTGATGCTAGACTGAATCACTGCAGATATTAAGTAAGAATTTCTGAGAAAGATATCCTTTGAAATGAGATTAAGAAGATAAATATGTCCTGCAAAAAAATCTAATAGCAGAATGCTAAGATGTACAATATGTGTAAGTTATAAGGTTATAAAGAATAATGATACAATGAACACTCATATACCTAGTTTAAGAAACAGAATAACTATCACCTTTGAAGATTCACGTTTAATGCCTTTCTTTTCTGACCCCCAGAGGTAATTTTCTTAAATATTTTGTTTCTTACTACTTTGTTTTCTTTATAGTTTTACCACATATGTCTGTATCACTAAATGCAGTATCCATAAATAATATATAATATGTTTTTTGAATTTTATATAAGTGGAACCATATCATAATTGTCT
>NW_007731630.1:100037-103458 GCF_000696425.1 Galeopterus variegatus
GTTCGGATCCCACATACAGACCGGTTCCTGCTCACTGGTTGAGCGAGGTGCGGGCGCAACACTGAGGGTTGCGATCCCGTTGCCGGTCCGGTCCGGTCCGGGCGCGACACTGAGGGTTGCGATCCGTTGCCGGACACGAAAAAAAAGACAAAAAGGAAAAAAAATAAATAAATAAAATAAAAGACCCCAAATAGCCAAAGCAATTCTGAGCAAAAAGAACAAAGCTGAAGGGATCACACTACCTGACTTCAAAATAAACTACAAAGCTATAGTAACTAAAACAGCATGGTACATGAAAACAGACCCACAGACCAATGGAACAGAACAGAGAATCCAGAAATCCACATGTATTTATAGCCAACTGATTTTTGTTTAATGCCTTTCTTTTCTGACCCCCAGAGGTAATTTTCTTAAATATTTTGTTTCTTACTACTTTGTTTTCTTTATAGTTTTACCACATATGTCTGTATCACTAAATGCAGTATCCATAAATAATATATAATATGTTTTTTGAATTTTATATAAGTGGAACCATATCATAATTGTCTTTTCATTTAAAAAAAAATCATCATCTTTAAGATTCATCCACATTGTTCCTTGTAGCTGCAATTCATTCACTTTCTGTGGTAAATAACATTCTATTATAAGAAGATACCATAATTTATTTAACCATTCTAATGCTTGTTGGCATATGAGTTTTTTCAAGTTTTCTATTTCAAAGAATACTGCTATGAACATTTTTGTGCATGTTTTTTGGTGTATATGGGCAAAAGCTCTTCCAGAAGTGAAATCACTGGGTCATAGAAACAGAGTAACTGTTTCATATGCAGCTTTATAAGACAATAACAAATGATCTTACTTCTTCTCTCATATCTTATTAATTACATCTTATTAAATTTTCTAAAGTGGTTGCATTAATTTACACATTCACCAGCAGAGTTTACATGTTCCATTTGTTCCATAACTTGTCAACACTTGATATGATCAGATTTTTATATTCTTGCTAAATAGTGTAAAAGGCTATGTCATTGTGATTTTAATTTGTTTGTTCAATTATTGACAAAGACCATTCTTTCCTTTAAATCATCTTTTTTATACTCATATATACTTCATATTTTTTATACTTACATATATACTATATATGTGATTTATATATATAGTATATATATATATATATATGTTATATACTTTATAGACGTTATATTTTCATATCATTTTCTATTATCCAAGTGGGCTTCTTTTTGTTTGAGATACTTAAGTCTTCTGCTCATTTAAATATTAGATTGTTTGTCTTTCTTTTATTGATTTGTAGGAGTTCTTAATATGAGTACTAATCTATTGGTAGTTATGTTTTTCAAACATCTCTCACTCTGATGTTTGTGTTTTCATTCTCTTTCTGGTATCTTTTGATGAACAGAAGTTCTTAATTTTAATGTATCAAATTTATCATCTTTTCTTTTAAGTTTGGCACTATTTGTGATTTGTTTAACAAATCCTTCCCTGCCCCAAAGTCATAAGGATACCTCTTGTATTGGGTTTGAAAAATATAATGTTTGAATAATACAGGTTAGCTTTTTTTGTCTCTTCATATTTAAGTCTTTAATGCATGTGGAACTGATTTTTGAGTATGGTGTTAGGAATGTGTACATGTTTTTGTGTGAATTGTATATTATGTGTATGTGTCACCCTAATGTCCCAGCACTATTTACTGAATTGCTCATTATTTTGCCACTTGTCTAAAATACCAATTTTCTCATAAATCATGTTTCCATATATGTGTGCACCTGTTTCTAGGCTCTCTGTTCTGTTCTACTGGTCAATTTGTTTATGATTGTCTCAGTTTCACACTGTCTTTACTATAATTTTAAACTAATTTTTTGATATCTGACAAGGCAAATTCTCATGCTTTGCTGTTTTTTTTTTTTTTTTTAAGGGTGTGTTGGTAATTATAAGGCTCTGCTCTTCCATTTGGGATTCTGATAGGAATTGCATTTCCTCTAGAGATTATTTTGGGGAGAACTGACATCTTTATTGTATCGAGTCTTCTAATCCATAAACATGGTGGATCTCATTTTTTAAGCCTTTGTTCATCCACAAAGCTTATTATTAATTATATCCTATAATTCTTGCTTTCCAATTTACTGGTATTTAACATACATTTTATTTAATTTCTCTGGAGTTCCATATATGGTCTTTGAAATCTTAATATTTAATTATATCTTCTCCATGTGTAAAAGGTTTCAGAAGTTTTGCATCGCCTGTAGAGAACAGGATGCCAATGTCATAGGATATCTACATAAGAAAGACAGGATGGGGAAACAAGATTACTTGCTTCTCCCAAACTGGGTCTTCATTATTTTGTGGGAAGTTTACCTCTCTAAGAAAATACACATATTTTGAAGTCAACTGGATACGTTTTTTGTGTGTGCTTTACACACACAAAGTGCTTAGTAAATACTTGAGTAATTCTTTTATTATTTGCATTATCCACCACTCATTGTCCTCTGCTTTAATTGCACAACTGAAAACTGACTGAAAAGGGCTGATGTGACTAGAGACATTAAGTAATATATAACTGAATGCTTTAAAGATGACTTTTCATTTTCAAAGTACTTGTTCATACTACAAAACTAGTAAAATAGTCTAGTATTTTTCAAGAGAAAACAAAGAGTGAAAACCTCTTAATGTTTATAACCAAGGAATGAATAAGTGTTTCTGACAGAAATGGTATGAATCTTGACTCTTCATCTTATTAACTGTGGCAGACTCATGAACTTGATATATTGGTAATTACCAAATCTCCTGGAAAAACAAAAGTATTCTCAAATAAGAGGCACAATCTGAAAGAATTAAAAATTACCTGTAGAGTACAATTCATCATCCTTATTATGTAGTCAAACTGCTGATGATCTAATATTGCCCGGTTTTGTTGGACATGCAAACCCAGTTCATCAGTGAGACATTGTCGTGCTGCCTTTCCTTTAAGGGCTCTCATAGCAGCAGGAAGGGTCTGAGGATAAGGAAGGTACAAGTAACCAAAAGATATCACTGGAAAAAAAAGCTTTTAATCACACTGAAAATTCAATTATATCCTGTAAACCATTGAACAAAGTCGTTAGTAGAAATAAACTCCTGGGGAAGAAGTGATCTGCTATTAAGACCAATGATAAAATAGATTTGTGCTTATTTTTATTTGTAAGTCAGCAAGAAAAACAAGTAGAATTAGTTTATATGGGGGCCGGCCTGTGGCTCACTTGGGAGAGTGTGGTGCTGTAAGCACCAAGGCCACAGGTTCGGATCCCATACAGGGATGGCCGGTTAGCTCACTTAGGAGAGCGTGGTGCTAACAACACCAAGTCAAGGGTTAAGATCCCCGTACCGGTAATGTTAAAAAAAAAAAAAAAAAAAAAAAGAATTAGTT
>NW_007731630.1:104458-113584 GCF_000696425.1 Galeopterus variegatus
CCGGTCTGTATGTGGGATCCGAACCCTCAGCGGGAGCGCCGCCGTGCTCCCAAGCGGCGCACTGTAGCAGTGCGCCACCAGGCCAGCCTGGGGCCTAGTTCATTTACTTTAATACAATAAGAATGTTGGTTAACTTAAAATTCCAACAGAACAAAGGAGCAAATAAGAAGTAAAGGAAGATGACTGAGAGTAGGAGGGCATAATATTGTTACAGGCAGGTATGAGAAACAGGATGTGAAAGCTGAAAGCAAGAGAAGCAAAGGAAATCTGTAATACTTCAACCATAAGAAAAAAACGAAAAGCAAAAAAACTCAAAACATAAAGAAGCTTAGGGTCATATAGCATAAGGGTGAACACTTGTACAAGCTTTAGCAGTCCCTTCTAATAGATGTTCAGAACTATGACAGTGAGCCAGTAAGAAAAGGCTACCTTATGTTCAGCACGTTTCATTGAAGGCAAGAAAATGTGCTTTAAGGAGCACATTTAAGTTGCATACCACAGTTTCTATATTACATTACATATTCTAACTAGATTCTTTGCATTAAATAAAATTATACTTTAAATGTTAAGTTTCTAAGTAATATGCCAAAATAGGGTTTAATGAACAATGTTTAAAAGTTTGGGCCGGCCCGGCGGCGCACTGCGCTAGTGCGCTGCTTGGGAAGCGTGGAGGCGCTCCCGCCGAGGGTTCGGATCCCACATACAGACCGGTTCCCGCTCACTGGCTGAGCGAGGCACGGGGGCAACACCAAGGGTTGCGATCCCGTTGCCGGTCCCGGTCCGGTACGGGGGCGACACTGAGGGTTGCGATCCGTTGCCAGACACGGAAAAAGACAGAAAAAAAAAAAAAAAAAAAGTTTGAGGGAAAAAAATTACTACCAATATTTGTCTCCTGGCCATAAAATTAGGCCTGGCCTACAGTTTTAAATCTTAGACACCATTCATCTAAAATGATCAAAACAATTAAAGGATACCTTATTATGAAAAGAAATAGGATTAGAGAAGAGGTCAGTGACAACTTTAACACGTAAATCTGAAAGTGAAATCATAAATGCTTACTTGGAAAAGATGGCATTTTATTACCTTTTCAGTCTCTAAAGTTTTATTTTCAAATATGAATGAGATGCAATTTCTAACAACTTCCAGTCTCTGTGCACTGTTGAAAACTGTCGTCACCTTATCCATTATTGAAACTAGTAAGGGAATATGAAGAGAATACAAATAAATTAAACTTCTTTGGCAATTACAAAAGAAAAGTGACTATTACTTTAAGACTGCTTACCCAACCAACACGTTAAGAGTTTATTTTTTCCCTTGTTACATGGAATTGAAGGTATTCCATTTCATTATTTTGATTACATTAAGGTTTTGAAATGTCAAGCTAGTCAATGGATAATTTCACAGGATAGATTCTAACGATACACTTAATCTTATGCAAATTAATTCATATTGCAACATAAAGTTAAATAAAGGTAAACATCTATTTAAAACTTTAATTGTAAACAAAGTGATAGGAAATGTTTGAGGTACAGTATTTAAAAAAAAAAGCTAATGCTCATATGCAAGAGGATCACTGACATAAAATGAAGTTGATATTTCTAAGATTTTACGAAAGAAAAACTACATACCACAAAAATTAGGTACTACATATATGAGTACAGGGAACTTGAAGGGAAGAAGCAGTGTCAAAACACAGTCACGATCGTGGCGAATGAACTGCTATACTGGCTTAGGAAAGTCACTGTTCAGTCCTGAGAACTTAGCACCTTTCACCTTTTACCATACGGTTGGAAAAATATAGTCCATTACATAGGCTAATGTTACCTAAATAAATTTAACTTATTAAACAAATATTAGAAGGATATAAATGAAAGTAATATTTGTAAAAAGAAAAGTATACTTTCACAAAGAACTACACTATATCATTTGAACAAATGAGGTAGTACCGATAATTCTTAAGCCAAAAAGAAAGATTACTTATATTTCATGGCTGCTCTTTGGAATCAAAAGGAACAATCCCTCTCCCCACCCCAATACCTAAAAAGAAAGACTATCATATTTTACTTATTAGCAGCCCTTTCATCTCATCAATACAAAATCTTATATTCTTCAACTAATGTTCTAAACTTTTTTACCTTAAAATAATTATAGGCTCACAAGAAGCTGTAAAAATAGTACAAAGAGGATCCATGTACTCATCACATAGCTTCTCCTACAGAGACATCTTACATAATCATAGTGCTAATGTTCTAAACTTTTTTACCTTAAAATAATTATAGGCTCACAAGAAGCTGTAAAAATAGTACGAAGAGGATCCATGTACTCATCACATAGCTTCTCCTACAGAGACATCTTACATAATCATAGTGCTTTATTAGAATCAGGAAATCAATTGGCATAATACAACGAACTAGACTATAAACGTTACCCGGATTTTATCAGTTTTCTTTAAGTCATTTTTAATCATGTAACATTAATTTTCTGCATGACCATGATAGTTAAATTGATTATTTCACATGACTGTTCTGTCTGAAATGCTCATTCTTAATTGTGGGCTGTGGTGTTTCCCACGCATGTATGTCTGTGGCATAGACAAATAGAAATCTATCTGTATTAGAACAGAAAAGTTCTTACAGTCTCCAAATAATACCACATACTTCATTGAAAGAGCAAAATCTTTAAGTTATGTTTACAAACTTTTAATTCTAAAATCTCTTTAGCAGTATTTTAAATTTTCTTTAGGCTGAGCTATTAGAAAACACATATTTTCTTACAGTGAATCTGTTTACCATTTGCGAATTATTACTTTCTTTTGGAGAACACGACTTAATTCACATTTCATAATTATAAAGAGATCCATCACCAGGATGCTATAACACTTGTAAGCATATATGCATCTAATAAATCAACTTCAAAATATATTAAGAAAAACAGGGATAGAACTAAAATGAGAAATAGGCAATTCCATTATTATAATGGGGGTCTTTAACACATCTCCCTAAATAGCTAAAAAAAGAAGAGAGAAAAATCAGTAAAAAAAGATAATCCACAGAATGAGAAAATATTTGCAAATCATATGTCTAATAAGGGTCTTGCATACAGAATATATATAGAAAACTCTTTCAACTCAATAATAAAAAGATAAATGGCCCAATTTAAAAATGGACAAATAGGCATTTCTCCAGGGAAAATATATAAGTGATGAAAAGGCACATGAAAAGATGCTCAGTATCATTAGAGGCTGTGGAGAAATCAGAACCTTAGACATTGCTGGTGGGAATGTAAAATGGCACAACTGCTTTGGAAAACAGTTTGGCAGTTCCTCAAAACATTAAACACAAAATTACCAGCAATTCCACTCCTAGGTATATACCCAAGAGAACTGAAAACATGTGTACACAAAAAGCTGCACATGAAAACTCACAGCAGCATTATTCCTAATAGCCAAAAAGTAGAACACAAATGTCCAAAAACTGATGAATCAATAACAAAATGTGATATATGTATATCCATACAATGGAATATTATTCGGCCATAAAAAAGCAGTGAACTACTGATATATGCTATAATATGAACAAACCTTGAAAATATTATGTTAAATGAAGGAAATCAGTCACAAAAACCACATATTATGTAATTGTTTATATAAAATGTCCAGAATAGGCAAATCTATGAAGATAGAAAGGAGATTACTACCTAAACCTGGGGAGGAGGTGGTTTGGGGAGGATATGGGGAGTGATGGCTAATGGGTACAGGATTTCTATTTGGGTTATGAAAATGTTCTCAAATTAATCAATAATTGTTGAATAACTCTGAATATACTAAAAACCACTGAATTATACACTTTAAATAGGTGAATTTATGTTATATGAATTATATCTCAATAAAGCTATGATTAAAAAAAGAAAAGATTCTATAGGGGCAGCAGTTAGGTTAATGATTACTTTTTGTGGGAGGTAGTGAATGGAACAGGGTTTCTGAGTGTTGATAATGCTCTGATTCTAGGTACATGAGTTTGTTCACTTTTGAATATTCATCAAGTTGTACACTCTTCTTTTTTGAGTCATATCTCGATAAAAGGTTTTACTTTTTTTTTTTTTTTTTGGTGGCTGGCAGGTACAGGGATCTGAACCCTTGACCTTGGTGTTAAAGGTTTACTTTTAAAACAGAGGAACAAACAAACGGACAAATACATACCAACAGGTGGACCTGCTGGCACAACACATTTCTTTTCCACTCGTGTAGCAGGAGGTGCATTCTGGTTCTTAGCAAGATTTTCCTGTATTAATTCCTGAACCCGGGCTTCATTAATCTTTGGGAAAGGAAGAATATGAACTCGCAAGTGGGATCCTTCTGTTGGGCGTGGAACTTTCTGGAATGCCATATGAGGGTTTGGATTCTCCTGCAACATCAGATATAGGTAAAATTATTCAAAAGATAACAATGGCAGACCAGCAGTTAGGGAGTGGGAGCTCAGAGGAACACAAGCTGAAATCTGACAGATAAGTGGTGATATATACATTCATATATATGCCATAAAATACAGAGTACCAGAATCTTAATTCTTCTTATACAACTTAGCAGCAGCATCTGATATAGCTTGTCACTTGTCTTCTTCCTCTTCTTCTTTCTTCACCTAATTTCTAGGTCTTCTTGCTATGTCTTTGTTTCTCTTCTCCCTAATCTTTTAACTATGTGATTACCTCAGAACCCAGTCCTTGGGCCTCTTTTCTATTAATACTTCTTTGGTGATCACTTCCAGTCTCCTATCTTTTTTTTTTTTTGTATACCCATATATTTAACCACCTATCTACACATAGAATTTCCACTGGATTTAAAATAACATCATAAATTTATGTCCAAAATGAAGCTCTTAACCTTCACCCACCTTTCAACCTGCTTTATTTGGTCTCCCCACTTCAGCAGATGGCATATTTATTTTTTCTAATAACTCAGGTGACAAGCTTAGAGTCATCTTTAAAGCCTTTCTCTAACACCATATTATCCATTTCTCTGCAAATGATGTAAACATTACTTTAAAATGTTTATAACCTGACCACTTTTCATCAACATCTTGGTTCAAGCCAGTATCTGCCTATCACAATAATACAATAGTCTCCTAACTGGTGTCCCTCTTTCCGCTCTTACTCCCTCCTTCAACACTGTAGACAGAGTGATCTAGTTAAAATATGTCAAATCATCACCTAACTACTTTGATTATTTGAATGGCTTTTCATCTCACTCAGAGTAAAAACCAGAATTCTTAAAATAATTTACATGGCCCTACAAGATGTAGCTTTTCTATGTGACTGTGTCCTACTACTGATCCTTTAATTCATTCTGTTCCGGACACACAGGCCTTTTAGTTCCTGCCTTAAGGCCTTTGCACTTAACTGTTCTCTCTGCCTGGAATGCCTGTGCCACATGAATTTGCATAGCAGTCTCCCTCTCTTCCTGCATTTCTTTGCTCAAATGTCATCTTTCCTGGCCACCCTATGTAAAATTATTCCCCCCAACACACTCCCTATCCCCATTATATTTGTCTCTTTAGCACTTACCTCCCTCTCACTACTATAAATTTTATTTAACTTTTATTGTCTATTTTTCTCTCACTAAAATGAAGCTCCATGAAGGCAGATATTTCAGTCAATTAAATTTTTTTTCTTTTGTCCGCTGCCTAAACCTATTCCATGTAGAAACTGCCCGGCACATAGCAGGCACTCTATACTGCATCTTAATGAGTGGGACACACATCAGGATTGCCATAATTGAATTAAATGTGTCAGTTAATATTTTCACGGACAATTAGGGCTGGCATGAACTTTTTATCTAGCCACCTGGTTAAGTAGGATTATATTTCAAATACTACAGGCAGGGTGAAATCCATCCTTTCTATATTAAGTGCTCTAGGGAAGGCTGCTTTAAAACCATTCTTAGACCAATTCTAGCATTTATTATCCTCTGCAACCAGAAAATTCCTCATTCCCACTGAACCTATGTTATTCATGATGTAGATTAAACTCAATACTAACCCCATACATCCTCCTGACAGTTAAAAATCGTCAACAGACATCATCTATCAGAGCTGCTCTCTGCAAGTCTTTTTGGTTATGTGGCCCAGACCCAAACAAAGAAAAGGTTGGGCTACAGATGATATAGTCAGCATATCTCAGCAATTCAATGGAAATAATACTGCTTTAAGTGTCAAAAGCCCTGGGTTCTAGTTCTTGCTCTACTCATTACTGTATGATGCTGGACAAATAACTTTGCCTAAGGTATACATATATACTTATGCTTATCTTACAAGGTTTCAGAGAAAGTGAAATCAGATATAAACTTGTTCTTGCTAAAGTAGCCCTCATATACACGTTGTATTTCCCCCCTAAATCATTAGCAAAGACAGGCAAAATGAATAAGCAAAAATTGTTCTAAAATTCTGCCTGAGATTAACACCAACATCACTGGTCTGTAGTGTCTGAAATCACCTTTTCCAAAAAGTAGTATGTTCTCTTTTTTATGGATGATTCCTACCCATATATTTTGTCTTCCAAAAAATTATAAATATCAATTCTCTAAAACATATTGAGCACATTTTTTTTTTCAGGGTGGAGAGGTAATTCATATTGATCTTGACATCTGAATATTTGAAGTATATTCTTCACTACTTCTGTTTCTATTTACACTTATTTTCTTTATAATAAAAATTAAAACTAAATATTTTTCCCATGAAATAAATAATATTCATTATAACAAATTTTAAAATACGGTAAAATAAATGTAGAAATCTTTTTAATGATGTCAGTACCTTTTCTAGTTATATTTTATTTTTCTTTCTTACTATATATGTGTACCTCCTATCTTGTTTCATATCTAGTAAAAATCTCCAGAGTTTCTCCTATAATGTGACAAGTGTGTCCTAAACTTTATAGGGAAGAACAAAGACCCAAAAACAGTCAAGGAAATTCTGAAGAAGAGTAAGTGAGAGAGTCAAGCTTTCCAGATATTGAAACATATATAAACCTTTAATAATTAATATTGCTATGGAATGGACTTGGCAAAGAAGTGGTCGGCATTCAGAGGGTTGGAGAGTCAGGTATTTTATTATGCTGGTGGGCCCAGACGAGCTAGTGGAGAGAGTCAAGCTTTCCAGATATTGAAACATATATAAACCTTTAATAATTAATATTGCTATGGAATGGACTTGGCAAAGAAGTGGTTGGCATTCAGAGGGTTGGAGAGTCAGGTATTTTATTATGCTGGTGGGCCCAGACGAGCTAGTGCTCTAAGCTCTGAGCCCCGAGTTTAGGTATTATGGGGTTTATGTAGGCAAACTCTGCCGGGTTTTAGGTTTTACTTTCTCAGCATTCATGTAGCTAGTACAGTAATATGTTTCATTTCTCAGCATTCATGTAGCTACTGCAATAAGCAAGCACAGTTTACAGAAGCGGGAGTGCAGAGCAGTTGATTATCAGTAAAGCTTGATACCATAAAGGCAGAGCAAACTACTGAAAGAGTTAATTTTGAATTTTTCCAATAATATAGTATGACAATTGGTATAAGTAAAAGGTTAAAAGGACAAATGGAATAGAATAGAGATCTCAGAAACAGACTGTGTTTGGAAATGTGATTGAGACAAGTAGCTTTAAAATTTAGGGGGAAAGGTTAAACAATTTGATGAGAGAGGTAGTATAACAAAGTACTTTAAGTTCACGGTCTCTGATTTCAGAATGCCTGGGTTCAAATCCCAGGCATTTGAACTCAGCCAACTTAGCCGCTTACTAGTACTGTGACTTGGTACAGTGTCAATTCACTCACCCCTTTGAGTTTTAGTTTCTGCATCTGTAATGAAGATTCTTCTTTCATGAACTAAGAACCTGGATATGCTGCCCGAAAACAAAATTGGCTTGTCAACCAGGAGATAAGGGAACTCTGGATAGGGAACAAGAAGAGACCCCAGCCATATAAATTCTGACAAAAAGAGCTTTATTCTTTTACTCTCTCCTTTTCTTCCTTCTCTTTAAAGTGACTGCCAGAAAGCTTGGTTAGGATTTGGCACTCTCATTGCAGCTGCAGTTGCAGTGGGCCGCCACATGCCCCCAGGCATTCCGCTGGCCCTCCAGCGGCTCCATCACCAGCCCAGGTGCACCTTGACTGTGTTGGGAATCTTTTGTTTTGCTTAACTTCTAAAAGAATGGGCCATTTGCCTGAGGCGGTTACTTAGCAACTGTTTGGTCTTCTTTAAAAGTACTTTTCTTTTAGGCTTCCATTTCTATCTGGATTTTTGCTTCTCCCCAAAGAAACTGTTTAGGCAATTGAAACCCTTTTCCCTTGAGCCTCTATGGCTTCTCTTGTTAAAGTTTTGCCAAAAGACTCTGAGGCCTCATGAGAAATGCAGCCATGGCACACCCCTGACCTCTTTTTTGGATCTGATGCCTTCCTCTTGGAGCTCCAAGAGTCAAATGGTTTTGGCTCTGTTCATTGGCTGAGCCCTTGGCTCAGTAACCCAGTTAAGGAAATCCTATGGTAGAATTCTATGATTCTGTTTGATCTCAGCATCCATTTCTTTAAAAAAAAAAGAAATCTTTCTGGGTCTCCTCTGACACACTCAAACTCCTTGAAAAGGCTTGCTGTGCTTTGCAATGTTACTTCATTTACAGAGACATGATTTAAATCCAACTATCCTTTTTAAAAAAAACTACTGAGTTTTATATTTTATCTGTCTCATAATTTCTAGTGAGTTTTGTATTTTATCTGTCTCATTACTAACATTTTAAACAAAACCGACAAGGTCTTTGTTTCTGTGTTTATGTCTGCATGTGTACATATGTAAGCTGTATGTTATATCATCTACATGTTCATGTCTATTCATGTACTTCTGTATTGTCTACATGGCATCAAATTGGTTCATAAATAATGTGCGCTGATTAACTGGATAAATGCAAATGCTTTCAAGTTCATGTGACTTTAGTTTTGGGCTCCACATGGCTGCCCTGAATGCCACATGGCTCTGGATGCTACTGATAGGTTCTGAACATAACCGGCACCGTTTTAGGCAAGGCCAAGCACAAAATGGCCCCAACCCCCCCCTCACTTCCCTTTATGAGAAACTTCATGATTTCTGAGAA
>NW_007731630.1:114242-115755 GCF_000696425.1 Galeopterus variegatus
TGTATTGTCTACATGGCATCAAATTGGTTCATAAATAATGTGCGCTGATTAACTGGATAAATGCAAATGCTTTCAAGTTCATGTGACTTTAGTTTTGGGCTCCACATGGCTGCCCTGAATGCCACATGGCTCTGGATGCTACTGATAGGTTCTGAACATAACCGGCACCGTTTTAGGCAAGGCCAAGCACAAAATGGCCCCAACCCCTCCCTCACTTCCCTTTATGAGAAACTTCATGATTTCTGAGAAACAGAAACCCTTTTGCTTCCACAAGGGTGCAGTTCTCCACCCTGGTTGCATAGCTTCTGCATTAGCATAATGCCCCTCCTTGATGGTATCAGCCAGCCTTTGGGAGTTCATATAAGCTCTCCAACTCCCACATCTGGTGCTGCCCTCCATTTTGAGCACAGCCTGGCAGATACTTTTCCTTTAATAAAGCTTGATCAATACCCAGCATTTTGGCTCACTTTCTTTCATTTTGGTGCCGAAACCTGGGAAGCGTCCTGGCTAGACCATCAGATGATCCCCTTTTGGGTTGATTGGCCCCCCGGCCTCCTTTCCTGGACCTGCTGAACTGGGTACCTCCGGGACTCTCTCCTTTTGCCATTTCAGACCAACATATCCAACATTGGCCTCAATTCAGGGTGAGTCAGTGGGCCTGTCCTACTTCTACGAGTTCCCCCAACTACTTTCTTTCTATGACTACTGTCTACTTCCTGAAGACCAGGTCCCTGGCTGAGGGAACCTGTTGTGTCCCCCAGCTATTGGAGGATGCTCCATTAGCCGGTTGGTGGCTTCTCTTGCAAAAAGGAGGTGCGTACCAAAGAAGATGCTCCTTGGTGTTACTCTTCTTCTACTGGGACTGATCACCCCCCTTCTCACCATCAAAAAGGGATCCTCATAATCCAGACCTCCATGTTCTATGCCTCTGGGCTGTCTCCTAGCTGATTTACAATCTAATGGCTTCCAGGGAGACTTCGTCATCACCCTCCTTCTACAAGGACATGTTTCCTTTCTCACTCTCTAGGTGGGATCCTTATGATCCAAACCACCACACTCTACGCTCCTAGGCTGTCTCCTGGCCAATTTACAACCTCCTGGCCTCCAGGGAGACATTAAACCCTAATGCCTTATTTCCTATTGCAATCAGGTTTGGCCTAAATACAAACTAGACAATGGATCTCAGTTGCCAGAAGACGACTCTCGATTTAGATACTCTTAGAGATTTAAACAATTTTTGTCACTGAAATGGCAAGGCTGGAGAGATTCCTTATGTTTCAGCCTTCCTCTATCTTCGATCACGTCCTCTCTGTCAAAACTGTCCTCCGTCTCAAATTCTCCTAGCTCATGCTTGACCTCTCCTTATGGACTTGGAACAATCTTTTAATCCATCAGACCACTCTGCTCCCTGACCACCTCCTTATGTTCCAGATCCTTCACCAGCACCTCCACCTTTTTCCTCTTTCCCACACCTGGTCTCAAGATGCTCGTCCTCAGCCACCCAACCCCTTTT